>NW_024058243.1:0-62303 GCF_016432855.1 Salvelinus namaycush
CTGCCCGCCGCCCCCTTGTGGTGGCCGGACTAATTGTACTACAAGTTCGAGGGTCCTATCTGCTAGCACGTTTAAATTTGACTGAACAAGGCGTTCTAGCAGGTTAACAAATTGTTCAAGATCTGCTTCACCCTTATTTAAAATAAGCGATACACGGCTCTGCAGACTGTCTCCAAAATTTCCAACTGTAAGGTATCCCTTGGTTGGCTATAAGCTCTAACTCTATCTACCAGTTCATTCAAAGTGTCCATAAGCATTACGTAAAACACAGCATATTCCCGAATCTGACCCCCCCATGCGAAATTGAAAAACTGTCGAACCTCAATATTGTGGAATTTATTTCGATACAAAACATGTTCACTGCGATCAAGACCATCCCCATCCTGATTTGCTAGACAATTGTCCAACTGTTCAAAAACATCGTATTGGGTTTCAGACTCTTCAGACATGGGTGTTAAAGGCTGGCTTAGAGGTGTAGGTGGTGCAGAATTAAACCTAGGGCTCTCGTTCTGTACATTGTGATCAAGACCTTCCCGCTCCAGATTTGATAGACATTTGTTCAGCTGTTCAAAAACATCGTATTGGGTTTCAGACTCTTCGAACATGGGTGTTAAAGGATGGCTTAGAGGTGTAGGGGGTGCAGAATTAAACCTAGGGCTCTCTTTCATCAGGGTAATTAAAGATATGATTGATTCGGGTATCTGTGATAACCTGTTTTCATCGGCAGACCCTGACTCATTCATACGTGTAATAATTTCAATGAGTTCGGGAGGGAATCTGGGATAATAGGTTTTCATCTATAGCCCCTATGTCAATTAGCCCAGAATCATTCATATGGTTAATTATATCTTGGAGCTCTGTAGGGATTTCCGCTAAGAGGGTTTCAATTGTCTCGCTTAGGTCTATAGGGGGCGCCATTTCTCTACTTAAGGATGTGTGTGCTTGTGTTTTTTACATATGTGTTTTTTAACGGAGGTATTTGCTTGTTTTAAACCCTACTGTTGTTTAACATGCGGGGAAGCTCTCTACGCCAGAATGACACATCCTGATTGTATTGATGTTCGAATAGAATACCCATACGACGTTGAAGTAAAGCCTTTCGTGATTTTAAACCCTGTGTAAAAGCCTTGAAAAGCACGGCTTGGTCTATTTCACAAGAGGCTGTTGCCCCACCAGAATTGGCCGCTTCAATAAGGTTGGCCACTTCACAGAACATCAAATCGTCTACCTCAGAAATGTCATTTAAAACTTTGAAATCATCAGGCTTCGCTGTTCTGGTGACTGGGGTCTTTGGCGCCTCCTCGGGATCTAGATGTGTAGCTTCTTGGATGTCTTTATAAGCCGGCGAGGAGTCTGCATTAAAAATAATACATACAGAAAAATAGGTTATTAACCCTAAAATATGTTTGATAAAAATGTAAAATACATTTCAGATATAAGCCTATATATTAACAATACATTAATTAAATACCTCGGCTTTTTTGAAGAGGGCTGTTCTGAAGAAGCTCTGAGAACTCGGGAACATGTCTTTGGGCAACCCTAATTATAGCATCTGCCTGGTCTGTAGCTTGTGAGCCTGAAATAAAAAATAAAAAAAACAGCATTAGGCCATGTTTAAACATATTATTTTATATATTCAGGCATAAAAATAAAATATATATATAAATGATAATTGATTCATACCTTGTCCTTGTAACGCTGTCTCGTGAATACCCTCCCAGTAGTATTGTTCGGGGTGAAGCAGACCTGTGGATCTGGGCACTGATTGTCCGTTGGTGTTTAATAGGGGGCGCCCAACGGTCCTGGCTCAGGGGAGTTGACCTGCCGTTTAAAGTCTCTGTTTGCGGCTTGTGTGTAAATACATCCTGGGAGTAGGGCAAAATTGTCTCGTAGGCATATCCTTCACAGAAACCGTGTAGACTCCCTATGGCACCCCTTCTAGGATGTATTTCCGCTGTAAACACATAAAATAACTTTTAATATAAGATGCCGACACTTTTTGTTTTTAAGGTATAAATATTCTTACGGAATTCTTGGATCTTACTTACTACAATTCAGGGTCGGCGTTGGGATGTAAGCAATTTGTTCCGGAGACCCTACGGCCGGTTCGAGTTCAGTTATATCTCGGAGAATCTGCGTGAAGGTTTGAGAATCTAAAAAAAAAATAAAAAATTAGATAATATTAAAGCTCTAATCATTTTAGCTAATATTGACATTTTATACGTTAAGAATCCGGGCCCTAAGGCCTGTTTAATATTTCTATAACATACAACGTTTTCAAACAATTCCCCAGAACAAACAAATCTAATATATAGCATATGTAAATATTTATTTCAAGAACTAACCTTCAGAAATATCCATGAGGAGGTTTTTCCCAGATTATCTTTTTTAACGGGGTCCGTCCGATAACTATTCCTGGGGGAATGCTGTAGGGTAAATGCGCTAAAACGAGGCTAACAGGGGGACCTGTTTTGCTTAGCTTTTGTAGCCGTCTGACTCTAGTGGTGTCGTATTTTTTCGCGCTAAAACCGCCTCAAAGTTATCTTTGAAGCCTAAGACATGTGGTTCAAACACCTGCCATTTGGTTCAAACATAGGGTATTGGGGGGTGTCTAAACATTAGGTATCTTTTGATATTCTAAAATCTCCGGGGCTAGCATCTAGATGCTGGGGTGGGGAGGTCTCGACATCGCTGGGCTGAATGACTTTTAGGCCTCTGTTTTGCCAGATAGTGTAAACCTTGGTTTCAAACGACCCCCATGCATAGAGAGCCTTGAGCGCAGATGCAAGGGTATTTTTTTAACAAACACCTAGCCCCCTTTTTCTGTTTTTGAAACACACACACACACACACAGCCACTACAGCACACGCACGCACATACGCGCACACATGGCTTTTTTCCGCAAGTTTTTGGGCTAAGAGTGAACAAACTAACGAGTTCATGACGTGGTGAGATTCTGCTTTTAAAACCATTTATTTCATTCAAAATATTTAGTACATACATTTTATAGCGTTACATTATTAAGGTCTTTTACGCAGCCTTTCTTACAGATCCAGGGATCTGATGCAACCATCCCCCATTATCAGTGTCCAGTTGGCCATCAAAATGCCGGGATCTCTTGCAAGGTTCATCAACACTTGGTAAGTTTTCACTCCAGGGGTAGATCCGACGTCTGGCCTTTTGGTCTTGACTCTGTCTCAAGGAAAGCCTCGCCCAGCGCTGTAACTGTTCACCATTTTGGAAGAGAATGTCCAGCTTATTCATAAGGGTTATGAAAATTGGATAATCCACCCATTTAAAACTAAACACAGGAATAAAAAAGTTTACATGTTTGCGTGCTCTGGAAGCTACAGGAGAATTGACAGACTTTGTAGCATTAGACTTATCATAAAGGTCACAGGCTAAAATTGTCACTTTGTTGTCAGGGCTATAGTCCATTGAAGCAATTCTTAGAGCCTTGAGATCACTGCGGCCGCAGACCTGTTCTTCCAAAGCATATCCTGGCACATTTGTACCACTCAGGACCTGTTCAATTTTACAAAGCGCCAGCCTGATGTTTAGCCATTCTCTCATCCCCAGAGCCGGGGGAAAACTCCCAGGTTTTGCCTGATAAAGGGGTTTGGGTCCACTGTCTGTGAATATCTTTACCGTAGAATCCTCCGGGTGGAATATGTAAGACATGTGGCCCTCACTCGTACCCAAAAATCCTTTAAAACATTCTGGAGCTTCACACAGAACTTTTTCAAGGCTTTGGTCACTGGGTTCATGACAAGCCGTGCATAACATCCCTAAAATTGGCATAGGTGTCATTTTTGTTTAATATTCAGGGGGGTTATCATGTACAGGCTTAAACAGGTATTGTTCAGCCGCTTTATAAGGGGCATTAACCACCCCCAAACCGTGAGAAACAGGTTGACCTGACACCTGGTCACTTACTCAACCCTACCCCCCTAACCACCACGATGTCCTGACCTGAAACCCAAATATTGACATGCACCCTTCTACATGACATAGGGTCATAAATCATTACATAGGGTCATAAATCAGGCTTGGGTCATAAATCATTACCGGTTGACCTGACAACTGGACCCTTACCCAAAGACCCCCACCTAACCATCAGGATGTCCTGACAGGCAGCCCCTTAGGTTCACATAGCGGTCACATAGGTTCACATAGGGTCATCCATCAAATTTTGACGTGTGACATCTACTTTAATCTCTCTCATATGAACATGAAAACTTGGTTACCATTTCCTTGAGACGAATTACAAAGACCAACAGTACCTTTCACTAATGATTCTCTTTCTATCTTGTTGTTCTGTCCCTTCTCCTGAAATCACAGTTATAATCACTCTAATGGGTGTAATCACATTCACCTAATTGGGAAATCTAGAGAGGAGATGGAGGGTGAGGCAATGACAATATGGAAAACCCAAGGCCAGACTCTATCCCCCCTTTCCCCCTGCCCCCTTCCCTTCCCCCTCTCCCCCCTTTCCCCCTGCCCCCTTCCCTTCCCCCTCTCCCCCCTTTCCCCCTGCCCCTTCCCTTCCCCCTCTCCCCCCTTTCCCCCTGCCCCTTCCCTTCCCCCTCTCCCCCCTCCCTCTCCCCTCTGCCCCCTTCCCTTCCCCCTCTCCCCCCTTTCCCCTCTGCCCCCTTCCTTTCCCCCTCTCCCCCCTCCCTCTCCCCTCTGCCCCCTTCCCTTCCCCCTCTCCCCCCTCCCTCTCCCCTCTGCCCCCTTCCCTTCCCCCTCTCCCCCTCCCTCTCCCCTCTGCCCCCTTTCCTCCCCCCTCTCCCCCCTCCCTCTCCCCTCTGCCCCCTTCCCTTCCCCCTCTCCCCCTCCCTCTCCCCTCTGCCCCCTTTCCTCCCCCCTCTCCCCCCTCCCTCTCCCCTCTGCCCCCTTCCCTTCCCACTCTCCCCCCTCCCTTCCCCCTCTGCCCCCTTCCCCCTCTCCCCCCTTTCCCCTCTGCCCCCTTTCCTCCCCCTCTCCCCCCTTTCCCCTCTGCCCCCTTCCCTTCCCCTCTCCCCCCTTTCCCCTCTGCCCCCTTCCCTTCCCCTCTCCCCCCTTTCCCCTCTGCCCCCTTCCCTTCCCCTCTCCCCCCTTTCCCCTCTGCCCCCTTCCCTTCCCCCTCTCCCCCCTTTCCCCTCTGCCCCCTTCCCTTCCCCCTCCCCCCTTTCCCCTCTGCCCCCTTCCCTTTCCCCTCTGCCCCCTTCCCTTCCCCCTCCCCCCTTTCCCCTCTGCCCCCTTCCCTTCCCCCTCCCCCCTTTCCCCTCTGCCCCCTTCCCTTTCCCCTCTGCCCCCTTCCCTTCCCCCTCTCCCCCCTTTCCCCTCTGCCCCCTTCCCTTCCCCCTCCCCCCTTTCCCCTCTGCCCCCTTCCCTTTCCCCTCTGCCCCCTTACCTTCCCCCTCTCCCCCCTTTCCCCTCTGCCCCATTCCCTTCCCCCTCCCCCCCTCCCTCTCCCCTCTTGGCCCCACTGCACTGATAGATTGCAATGAACCTTAATTATGTCTAAATATAACAATCACTGCTGCCATCAACTTCTCTCCTCTCCCCTGTTTTTACCCCCTCCCCTCCTCTACTCTCTTCTCCTCTCTTCTCCTCTCTTCTCTCCCCTTCCCTCCTCTTCTCTCTGTGACAACTGGCTATCACTGGTCAGGGAGAGAGAGACAAGGGGAGAGAGAGACAAAGAGAGAGAGAGAGAGAGAGACAGAGAGAGAATGAGGGAAATGAGAGAGGTAGAGAGAGAGAGAGAGAGAGAATGAGGGAAATGAGAGAGAGAGAGAGAGAGAGAGAGAGAGAGAGAGAGAGAGAGAGAGAGAGAGAGAGAGAGAGAGAGAGATATGGAAAGTAGGAGACAGAGTGAGATCATAGAAGGCATGTCTATCTTTTGTCACTGACAGAGAGTTCCGGAACGCTCAGGCACTAATGTGATTGGCTGATGTGATTGAAGGACGCCAGGCGTTTGTAATTTACACCCCAATTTTTTGTAAGTTACGGAGAGAAAGCAATCAGCAGCCACATCAGGAGTCAATTAGTCTGACACTCTTCTCTCACGCACCCCCATCGTTCCCTCCTTCCTTACAGGGAGAGGAAGAGCAGAGAGGGGGAGAGAGAGAGATTTCTCTTATCCTTTTGTCTTTTTGGAACAAAAGGGAAGCAAGAAAGTAGGACAGACAGGGTAACTAAATCTATCTGACTAACTCACACGCACACACACGCACACACACGTGTGCACACATACACAAACACCATACATCTCTTCTGATGTGGGCAGTCCAGCACTACACAGTCCAGAGTTGAAATCAAATCAAAAATGTCCACCAGTCAAATGAGGCTGATTTAGCAACAGTAATTTACGTAGCTAGTGGCAGTATTGTGTCTGTCTGTTGCTGGGTGTTTGTGTTCATTTGCCGCCACAACACCTGATTGCATTACACCCCGTGGCCCTGCTTTTCCCGTCGGGGGAGAGTGAAGGATCATAGGTTCTCCAGGGACAGGGGTTGGATTACCTTGTTGATAGAACAACAACCTCTCCCACCTCTCCTCCCCTCCTCTCCTCCTCCTCTCCTCTTCCCCCTCCTCCTCTCCTCCTCCTTCATTCCTCTGCTGCTCTTCTGTAATGTGATCTGGGAATAAACAGCCCACCAGGTAAATTACCCCAGCTGCTTTGCCCACTATCAAAAATGAACAGTCATTGAACAAGCACTTCAGCAGATTGCAATGGCTGCAGACAGTCCGACAGTCAGACAGAGAGAGAGAGAGAGAGAAGGGGGGATGAGAAGAAAGAGGGAGACTAGGAGAGGGGGATGAAGTGGTGAAGAGATGGATTAAAGGAATAAAGAGTGAGAAAAAAGGAGGGGTGAGAGGAGAGACAGAGGATTAGAGGAGGGACCCAAATTGAGCAAAGGGGAGAGTGAGAGTTAGTGAGATATAGGTGTGTAGAGAGGGGAGGGTGGGGGTTGGGTTGTTTGTCCAATATCAGTCTGTATTATTGATTATAACTATATCCATTGGAGACACAAGGACCAGCCAGTCATATTGATCCACACTATCCTAACATACACACACTGGAGTAAATAAAGAACCTCGGAACATTTCCTAAATATTTCTGTAAGGATTTATTTTATAAACTCAAGCAATTTCTTTTGGTGTTTGCATGTGCATGCGTGTGCACGTGTGTGCTTGCGTGTGAATGTGTGTGTGTGTGTGTGTGTGTGTGTGCAACAAAGGTTGGCAGTAGATTCCTTAGAAACCACAACGTCTCAAGGTCTTTGCTGTTATAGAGTCGATGTCGCGCCACCGTGAAAATCTAATTAGCATAATAAAAACATCCACATAGAAATCTGTCAATATCAGCTAGAGATATCTAGGATCCCGAAAATTGGTCTTCTCACAAAATCGTCTTTAGCATTTGAATGGTTTGACACCCAGAGGCCTCACAAGACTCTACTAAATGTCCCCCGGTACCAGTAGAAAAAATTATTGGAAGTATAAATGGAGACTGTTTAGTGGCAAAAATAAGGGGTTAAATAAATGTAAAAATAAAAAATACAAATAGAAAGTTTCCTGATTTTTCTTATATCTCTCTCATATAAGACACTACAGAACAAACTTATTTAGGAGCCAATAGCAGTAAGGACAAATACATTTTTTAAATAAAAAATTGTTTTTATATATATCTGTTTTATACATTGAGATGAGCAAACCCCAGGCATCTTGTTCGGGTTTCTCAAAACCGGGATACGAGCTTATTCCGGTTGTTGTAAAACAGGGTATGACAATTATAAATGCATCAACTCAAAAACAGAATACTTGAGTGTCCCAAATATTAACAGGATATTGGTGTGTATGTGTAACAGCTGTCCACACGAAGACCAGAAGACTGGTCTCAGCACCAGTAGTGTAACAGCTGTCCACACGAAGACCAGAAGACTGGTCTCAGCACCAGTAGTCTAACAGCTGTCCACACAAAGACCAGAAGACTGGTCTCAGCACCAGTAGTGTAACAGCTGTCCACACGAAGACCAGAAGACTGGTCTCAGCACCAGTAGTGTAACAGCTGTCCACACAAAGACCAGAAGACTGGTCTCAGCACCAGTAGTGTAACAGCTGTCCACACGAAGACCAGAAGACTGGTCTCAGCACCAGTAGTGTAACAGCTGTCCAGTGAAGACCAGAAGGCTGGTCTCAGCACCAGTAGTGTAACAGCTGTCCAGTGAAGACCAGAAGACTGGTCTCAGTACCAGTAGTGTAACAGCTGTCCACACGAAGACCAGAAGACTGGTCTCAGCACCAGTAGTGTAACAGCTGTCCAGTGAAGACCAGAAGGCTGGTCTCAGCACCAGTAGTGTAACAGCTGTCCAGTGAAGACCAGAAGACTGGTCTCAGCACCAGTAGTGTAACAGCTGTCCACACAAAGACCAGAAGACTGGTCTCAGCACCAGTAGTGTAACAGCTGTCCACACAAAGACCAGAAGGCTGGTCTCAGCACCAGTAGTGTAACAGCTGTCCACACAAAGACCAGAAGACTGGTCTCAGCACCAGTAGTGTAACAGCTGTCCAGTGAAGACCAGAAGACTGGTCTCAGCACCAGTAGTGTAACAGCTGTCCAGTGAAGACCAGAAGACTGGTCTCAGCACCAGTAGTGTAACAGCTGTCCAGTGAAGACCAGAAGACTGGTCTCAGCACCAGTAGTGTAACAGCTATCCAGTGAAGACCAGAAGGCTGGTCTCAGCACCAGTAGTGTAACAGCTGTCCAGTGAAGACCAGAAGACTGGTCTCAGCACCAGTAGTGTAACAGCTGTCCAGTGAAGACTAGAAGGCTGGTCTCAGCACCAGTAGTGTAACAGCTGTCCAGTGAAGACCAGAAGACTGGTCTCAGCACCAGTAGTGTAACAGCTGTCCACACGAAGACCAGAAGGCTGGTCTCAGCACCAGTAGTGTAACAGCTGTCCACACGAAGACCAGAAGACTGGTCTCAGCACCAGTAGTGTAACAGCTGTCCAGTGAAGACCAGAAGGCTGGTCTCAGCACCAGTAGTGTAACAGCTGTCCAGTGAAGACCAGAAGACTGGTCTCAGCACCAGTAGTGTAACAGCTGTCCAGTGAAGACCAGAAGGCTGGTCTCAGCACCAGTAGTGTAACAGCTGTCCAGTGAAGACCAGAAGACTGGTCTCAGCACCAGTAGTGTAACAGCTGTCCAGTGAAGACCAGAAGGCTGGTCTCAGCACCAGTAGTGTAACAGCTGTCCAGTGAAGACCAGAAGACTGGTCTCAGCACCAGTAGTGTAACAGCTTTCCAGTGAAGACCAGAAGACTGGTCTCAGCACCAGTAGTGTAACAGCTGTCCAGTGAAGACCAGAAGACTGGTCTCAGCACCAGTAGTGTAACAGCTGTCCAGTGAAGACCAGAAGGCTGGTCTCAGCACCAGTAGTGTAACAGCTGTCCAGTGAAGACCAGAAGACTGGTCTCAGCACCAGTAGTGTAACAGCTGTCCAGTGAAGACCAGAAGGCTGGTCTCAGCACCAGTAGTGTAACAGCTGTCCAGTGAAGACCAGAAGACTGGTCTCAGCACCAGTAGTGTAACAGCTGTCCACACGAAGACCAGAAGACTGGTCTCAGCACCAGTAGTCTAACAGCTGTCCACACAAAGACCAGAAGACTGGTCTCAGCACCAGTAGTGTAACAGCTGTCCACACGAAGACCAGAAGACTGGTCTCAGCACCAGTAGTGTTACAGCTGTCCACACAAAGACCAGAAGACTGGTCTCAGCACCAGTAGTGTAACAGCTGTCCACACAAAGAACAGAAGGCTGGTCTCAGCACCAGTAGTGTAACAGCTGTCCACACAAAGACCAGAAGACTGGTCTCAGCACCAGTAGTGTAACAGCTGTCCACACAAAGACCAGAAGACTGGTCTCAGCACCAGTAGTGTAACAGCTGTCCACACAAAGACCAGAAGGCTGGTCTCAGCACCAGTAGTGTAACAGCTGTCCAAACAAAGACCAGAAGACTGGTCTCAGCACCAGTAGTGTAACAGCTGTCCAGTGAAGACCAGAAGACTGGTCTCAGCACCAGTAGTGTAACAGCTGTCCAGTGAAGACCAGAAGGCTGGTCTCAGCACCAGTAGTGTAACAGCTGTCCAGTGAAGACCAGAAGACTGGTCTCAGCACCAGTAGTGTAACAGCTGTCCACACAAAGACCAGAAGACTGGTCTCATCACCAGTAGTGTAACAGCGGTCCACACGAAGACCAGAAGACTGGTCTCAGCACCAGTAGTGTAACAGCTGTCCAGTGAAGACCAGAAGGCTGGTCTCGGCACCAGTAGTGTAACAGCTGTCCAGTGAAGACCAGAAGACTGGTCTCAGCACCAGTAGTGTAACTGCTGTCCAGTGAAGACCAGAAGACTGGTCTCAGCACCAGTAGTGTAACTGCTGTCCAGTGAAGACCAGAAGGCTGGTCTCAGCACCAGTAGTGTAACAGCTGTCCAGTGAAGACCAGAAGACTGGTCTCAGCACCAGTAGTGTAACAGCTGTCCAGTGAAGACCAGAAGGCTGGTCTCAGCACCAGTAGTGTAACAGCTGTCCAGTGAAGACCAGAAGACTGGTCTCAGCACCAGTAGTGTAACAGCTGTCCAGTGAAGACCAGAAGGCTGGTCTCAGCACCAGTAGTGTAACAGCTGTCCACACGAAGACCAGAAGACTGGTCTCAGCACCAGTAGTGTAACAGCTGTCCACACGAAGACCAGAAGACTGGTCTCAGCACCAGTAGTGTAACAGCTGTCCACACGAAGACCAGAAGACTGGTCTCAGCACCAGTAGTCTAACAGCTGTCCACACAAAGACCAGAAGACTGGTCTCAGCACCAGTAGTGTAACAGCTGTCCACACGAAGACCAGAAGACTGGTCTCAGCACCAGTAGTGTAACAGCTGTCCACACAAAGACCAGAAGACTGGTCTCAGCACCAGTAGTGTAACAGCTGTCCACACGAAGACCAGAAGGCTGGTCTCAGCACCAGTAGTGTAACAGCTGTCCACACAAAGACCAGAAGGCTGGTCTCAGCACCAGTAGTGTAACAGCTGTCCACACGAAGACCAGAAGACTGGTCTCAGCACCAGTAGTGTAACAGCTGTCCACACAAAGACCAGAAGACTGGTCTCAGCACCAGTAGTGTAACAGCTGTCCACACAAAGACCAGAAGGCTGGTCTCAGCACCAGTAGTGTAACAGCTGTCCACACGAAGACCAGAAGACTGTTCTCAGCACCAGTAGTGTAACAGCTGTCCACACGAAGACCAGAAGACTGGTCTCAGCACCAGTAGTGTAACAGCTGTCCACACAAAGACCAGAAGACTGGTCTCAGCACCAGTAGTGTAACAGCGGTCCACACAAAGACCAGAAGACTGGTCTCAGCACCAGTAGTGTAACAGCTGTCCACACAAAGACCAGAAGACTGGTCTCAGCACCAGTAGTGTAACAGCTGTCCAGTGAAGACCAGAAGACTGGTCTCAGCACCAGTAGTGTAACAGCTGTCCAGTGAAGACCAGAAGACTGGTCTCAGCACCAGTAGTGTAACAGCTGTCCACACAAAGACCAGAAGGCTGGTCTCAGCACCAGTAGTGTAACAGCTGTCCAGTGAAGACCAGAAGAGTGGTCTCAGCACCAGTAGTGTAACAGCTGTCCAGTGAAGACCAGAAGGCTGGTCTCAGCACCAGTAGTGTAACAGCTGTCCAGTGAAGACCAGAAGGCTGGTCTCAGCACCAGTAGTGTAACAGCTGTCCAGTGAAGACCAGAAGACTGGTCTCAGCACCAGTAGTGTAACAGCTGTCCACACGAAGACCAGAAGACTGGTCTCAGCACCAGTAGTGTAACAGCTGTCCACACGAAGACCAGAAGACTGGTCTCAGCACCAGTAGTCTAACAGCTGTCCACACAAAGACCAGAAGACTGGTCTCAGCACCAGTAGTGTAACAGCTGTCCACACGAAGACCAGAAGACTGGTCTCAGCACCAGTAGTGTAACAGCTGTCCACACAAAGACCAGAAGACTGGTCTCAGCACCAGTAGTGTAACAGCTGTCCACACGAAGACCAGAAGGCTGGTCTCAGCACCAGTAGTGTAACAGCTGTCCACACAAAGACCAGAAGGCTGGTCTCAGCACCAGTAGTGTAACAGCTGTCCACACGAAGACCAGAAGACTGGTCTCAGCACCAGTAGTGTAACAGCTGTCCACACAAAGACCAGAAGACTGGTCTCAGCACCAGTAGTGTAACAGCTGTCCACACAAAGACCAGAAGGCTGGTCTCAGCACCAGTAGTGTAACAGCTGTCCACACGAAGACCAGAAGACTGTTCTCAGCACCAGTAGTGTAACAGCTGTCCACACGAAGACCAGAAGACTGGTCTCAGCACCAGTAGTGTAACAGCTGTCCACACAAAGACCAGAAGACTGGTCTCAGCACCAGTAGTGTAACAGCGGTCCACACAAAGACCAGAAGACTGGTCTCAGCACCAGTAGTGTAACAGCTGTCCACACAAAGACCAGAAGACTGGTCTCAGCACCAGTAGTGTAACAGCTGTCCAGTGAAGACCAGAAGACTGGTCTCAGCACCAGTAGTGTAACAGCTGTCCAGTGAAGACCAGAAGACTGGTCTCAGCACCAGTAGTGTAACAGCTGTCCACACAAAGACCAGAAGGCTGGTCTCAGCACCAGTAGTGTATCAGCTGTCCAGTGAAGACCAGAAGACTGGTCTCAGCACCAGTAGTGTAACAGCTGTCCAGTGAAGACCAGAAGGCTGGTCTCAGCACCAGTAGTGTAACAGCTGTCCAGTGAAGACCAGAAGGCTGGTCTCAGCACCAGTAGTGTAACAGCTGTCCAGTGAAGACCAGAAGGCTGGTCTCAGCACCAGTAGTGTAACAGCTGTCCAGTGAAGACCAGAAGGCTGGTCTCAGCACCAGTAGTGTAACAGCTGTCCACACGAAGACCAGAAGGCTGGTCTCAGCACCAGTAGTGTAACAGCTGTCCACACAAAGACCAGAAGGCTGGTCTCAGCACCAGTAGTGTAACAGCTGTCCACACGAAGACCAGAAGACTGGTCTCAGCACCAGTAGTGTAACAGCTGTCCACACAAAGACCAGAAGACTGGTCTCAGCACCAGTAGTGTAACAGCTGTCCACACAAAGACCAGAAGGCTGGTCTCAGCACCAGTAGTGTAACAGCTGTCCACACGAAGACCAGAAGACTGTTCTCAGCACCAGTAGTGTAACAGCTGTCCACACGAAGACCAGAAGACTGGTCTCAGCACCAGTAGTGTAACAGCTGTCCACACAAAGACCAGAAGACTGGTCTCAGCACCAGTAGTGTAACAGCGGTCCACACAAAGACCAGAAGACTGGTCTCAGCACCAGTAGTGTAACAGCTGTCCACACAAAGACCAGAAGACTGGTCTCAGCACCAGTAGTGTAACAGCTGTCCAGTGAAGACCAGAAGACTGGTCTCAGCACCAGTAGTGTAACAGCTGTCCAGTGAAGACCAGAAGACTGGTCTCAGCACCAGTAGTGTAACAGCTGTCCACACAAAGACCAGAAGGCTGGTCTCAGCACCAGTAGTGTAACAGCTGTCCAGTGAAGACCAGAAGACTGGTCTCAGCACCAGTAGTGTAACAGCTGTCCAGTGAAGACCAGAAGGCTGGTCTCAGCACCAGTAGTGTAACAGCTGTCCAGTGAAGACCAGAAGGCTGGTCTCAGCACCAGTAGTGTAACAGCTGTCCAGTGAAGACCAGAAGGCTGGTCTCAGCACCAGTAGTGTAACAGCTGTCCAGTGAAGACCAGAAGGCTGGTCTCAGCACCAGTAGATCAACAGCTGTGATCTTACTTCATAAGTCTCTTGTGTTGTTTTTTAAAAAGAAAGGCCTGTCCAGCCAGCGAACCCAGTTGACTGGTGTTTATTCTGACTGACTGACAATAGAAACAAGAAAGCACAGATGTGCAGGACAACAGTATGTTGTTGGCTGTAGATTTATGATTTGTCTGTTAGCATGGGAAGAACTGTAAATGAGCAGCGAGCCAATGTGACTACTACTACAATTAGAGTGCACTAGCAAACTCGCTCTTACAGCAATAACATACAAATGCACATCCCAGGATGCCCTGTCACGTTCCTGACCTGTTTTCTCTTGTTTTTGTATGTGTTTAGTTGGTCAGGGCGTGAGTTGGGGTGGGCATTCTATGTATTGTGTTTCTATGTTGGGTTTAATGTGTTGCCTGATATGGTTCTCAATTAGCGGCAGGTGTTTGACGTTTCCTCTGATTGAGAACCATATTAAGGTAGGCTGTTCTCACTGTTTGTTTGTGGGTGATTGTCTTCCGTGTCTGTGTATGTCGCACCACACGGGACTGTTTCGTTTTCGTTCGTGTATGTAGTCTGTTCCTGTTCGTGCGTTCTTCGTGTTTATGTAAGTTCACATGTTCAGGTCTGTCTACGTCGTTTTGTTGTTTTGAGTTTATTCAAGTGTTCATCGTGTTTCGTTCTGTTAATAAATATTCATTATGTATTCATCACCCGCTGCGCCTTGGTCCGCTCATTCACCACAAGACGACCGTTACATGCCCCCCCAATATCTAACAGGTACCGTACCCATCAGGACATGTTCATAGTGAACTCGTACACATTGTAAATATGAAAATTGAATACATTATTTCAGAACGTGACCTACCACTTTCATGTCAATATCAGACTGGGAAAAATGTACGTTCACGATCTCCCGCTATCTGCAAGCATGACAAAATGGCATAACTTTTTTATTGACATCTGACTTGAACAAACCAATTAGAGTACATAAATGTCAAATCGATATTTATGCATTGTAAAGTGGAAACTAAACCACATGTAAACGTGGTCACTGAGTCCCTCAGAAACAGGAGAGACAAAAAGAAAAGAGAGAAGATAGAAGGATAGAGGAGAGGAGGTGAGTAGAGGATGTGAGGAGAGGAGGTGAGGAGTGGAGGTCAGGAGAGGATGTCAGGAGAGGAGGTGAGGAGGTGAGGAGGTCAGGAGAGGAGGCAAGGATTGGAGGTCAGGAGAGGAGGTCAGGAGGTCAGGAAAGGAGTTGAGGAGAGGAGGTCAGGAGAGGAGGTCAGGAGAGGAGGTCAGGAGAGGAGGTCAGGAGAGGAGGTCAGGAGAGGAGTTCAGGAGAGGAGGTGAGGAGGTCAGGAGAGGAGGTGAGGAGATGAGATCAGGAGTGGAGGTCAGGAGAGGAGGTGAGGAGAGGAGGTCAGGAGAGGAGGTGAGGTGAGGAGGTGAGTTGAAGAGAGGGAGTGTGTGCAGTGTTAAATGTGTGTGGGGGGGTGCACTAACAATATTTGATAAGACACTGGAGTTCCAAATCATCTCTCCATTTCCCTCAGTCTTCTCTTCTCCTTCTCCTGTTTTGTCTCTATTCTTCTTGCCTCTGCTCCCCCCACTGTTCCCTCCTGGGTGGTGTTGCTTTAGGTAATTTACTGTCAGCAGGAGATGCCTCCAAGCTCTCTGGCACACACATACCACGCACACACACATACCACGCACACACACACTCGTTAAATATCCCTAACTGTTTCCGAGAGAGACACAAACATCTCAGCTCGGCCTATAAATATCACCCAAAAACATTTAAGAAAGTTTGACAGGCAACTTTTCTCGTTAGCAGGTATACGCTGCCACTGATGAGGTTATTATAGTGGGGGAGGTGGCTGAAAGAGAATGGAGCTGCTGGAAGATTATGCACTGGAAAGTAAGTACTGGTGTCTACATTTTCAAGCTGATATTACGATATGGGATAAAAAAAAAAATACAATTCCTAAGTGCATTTTCCCTAATTTCCTTTTCATTTCCTCTGCGTCTGGCTGTCCCTGACAAGGTTAGAACTTCATTAAAATAGAACAAAGATCATAAAGCCCATGTAAATGATGTTCCAATTGCTTTACTCAAATGACTCGGCATTAAAAGCAAACCAGTGTTCAGACAAAGAATTTAAAATCACAGACTCTCATGCTGACGCTTGGCGGGTGAGTGAGTGCATGAGTGCATACATACATGCATATTTGTGTGTGACACAGAACAAGGTGTGTGAAATTTTGACCCAATGCGTGCTCATGCTAGTGAGTGACAGGACAGTAGGTGTTTGAGTGGCAGGACAGTAGTTGTTTGAGTGACAGGACAGTAGTTGTTTGAGTGGCAGGACAGTAGTTGTTTGAGTGGCAGGACAGTAGTTGTTTGAGTGGCAGGACAGTAGGTGTTTGAGTGGCAGGAGAGTAGGTTTTTGAGTGGCAGGAGAGTAGGTGTTTGAGTGGCAGGACAGTAGGTGTTTGAGTGGCAGGACAGTAGGTGTTTGAGTGGCAGGAGAGTAGGTTTTTGAGTGGCAGGACAGTAGTTGTTTGAGTGGCAGGACAGTAGTTGTTTGAGTGGCAGGACAGTAGGTGTTTGAGTGGCAGGACAGTAGGTGTTTGAGTGGCAGGACAGTGGGTGTTTGAGTGGCAGGACAGTAGGTGTTTGAGTGGCAGGACAGTAGGTGTTTGAGTGGCAGGACAGTAGGTGTTTCAGTGGCAGGACAGTAGGTGTTTGAGTGGCAGGACAGTGGGTGTTTGAGTGGCAGGACAGTAGGTGTTTGAGTGGCAGTACAGTCGTTTTTTTCTGAAAGTGTGAGTGTGTTGAGGTAATTTGTGAAAGTGAGAGTGTTGAGGTCATTCGAGAAAGAGTGGGTGTGTTGAGGAAATTTGTGAAAGTGTGAGTGTGTTGAGGTAATTTGTGAACGTGTGAGTGGGTTGAGGTATTTTATGAAATTGTTGGTGTGTTCAGGTAATTTGTGAATGTGTGTGTGTGTTGAGGTCATCTGTGAACGTTTTTAGTGTTGAGGTAATTTGTGAAAGTGTGAGTGTGTTTAGGTCATCTTTGAAAATGTGAGTGTGTTGAGGTAATGTCACGTTCCTGACCTGTTTTTCCTTTTCTTGTATTTATTTAGTTGGTCAGGGCGTGAGTTGGGGTGGGTTGTCGAGGTGTTATTTTCTTGTTGGGATGTTTGTGTTCGGCCGGGTATGATTCTCAATCAGAGACAGCTGTCAATCGTTGTCCCTGATTGAGAATCATACTTAGGCAGCCTGTGATTCACGTGGTTTTTGTGGGTGTTTGTATCTCGTGTCAGTGTTAGTACCACACGGGACTGTTTGCGGTTTTGTCACGTTTGTTGTTTTGTATGTTAAGTGTTCAGTCTACGTGAATTAAAAGATGACCACTTTCCACTCTGCATATTGGTCTGATCCTTCTCGCCTCTCCTCCTCGTCCGAGGAGGAGGATTACGACGATCGTAACAGAAACACCCACCACCAAAGGACCAAGCGGAGTGGAGAAGGGCAACAACAGCAGTGGAAGAAAACACAGGACTCGTGGACTTGGGAGGAGATCCTGGACGGCAAAGGACCCTGGGCTCAGCCAGGGGAATATCGCCGTCCCACGGCGGAGCTGGAGGCAGCGAAGGCAGAGAGGCGCTGGTATGAGGAGGCAGCGCGGCGACGCGGTTGGGAGCCCGAGAGTCAGACGCAAACATTTCTTGGGGGGGGCACACGCGGAGTGTGGCAAAGCCGGGTAGGATACCTGAGCCAACTCCCCGTGCTTACCGTGGAGTGAGAGGGCGTCGTACTGGTCAGACACCGTGTTATGCGGTAAAGCGCACGGTGTCCCCAGTACGCGTGCTTAGTCCAGTGCGGGCTATTCCACCTCGCCGCACTGGTAGGGCTAGGTTGGGCATCGAGCCGGATGTCATGAAGCCGGCCCAACGCATCTGGCCTCCAGTGCGTCTCCTCGGGCCAGCATACATGGCACCAGCCTTACGAATGGTGTCCCCGGTTCGCCAGCATAGCCCAGTGCGGGCTATTCCACCTCGCCGCACTGGCAGGGCTACGGGGACCATTCAACCTGGTAAGGTTGGGCAGGCTCGGTGCTCAAGAGCGCGTGTCCTCCTTCGCGGTCCGGTATACCCGGTGCCACCTCCACGTACCAGTCCACCGGTGGCAGCCCCCCGCACCAGGCTGTCTCTCCGGGTTCTCTCTCCAGCTGCTCCCACCTGTCCAGCGCTGTCAGAGCCGTCCTCCTCTCCAGCGCAGCCAGTGCCTACACCACGCACCAGGTCTACAGTGCGTCTCAGCCGGCCAGAGTCTGCCGTCTGCCCAGCGGTGCCTGAACGGCCCGTCTGCCCAACGCTGTCTGAACTGCCTGCCTGCCCAGCGCTGTCCGTCTGTACTGAGCCTTCAGAGCCGTCCAGCCAGGACCAGCCAGAGCCGTCCAGCCAGGACCAGCCAGAGCCGTCCAGCCAGGACCAGCCAGAGCCGTCCAGCCAGGACCAGCCAGAGCCGTCCAGCCAGGACCTCCCAGAGCCGTCCAGCCAGGACCTGCCAGAGCCGTCCAGCCAGGACCTGCCAGAGCCAGCCAGCCAGGACCTACCAGAGCCAGCCAGCCAGGAGCTGCCAGAGCCAGCCAGTCAGGATCCGCCAGAGCCAGCCAGCCAGGATCCGCCAGAGCCAGCCAGCCAGGATCCGCCAGAGCCAGCCAGCCAGGATCCGCCAGAGCCAGCCAGCCAGGATCCGCCAGAGCCAGCCAGCCAGGATCCGCCAGAGCCAGCCAGCCAGGATCCGCCCCTCAGTCCGGTGCTGCCCCTCAGTCCGGTGCTGCCCCTCAGTCCGGTGCTGCCCCTCAGTCCGGTGCTGCCCCTCAGTCCGGTGCTGCCCTTTGGTAGAGTGGGATTGACATGGAGGGTGGTCATTGGGAGGAGGCCAAGAAAGCGGGGTTTGACTATGGTGGGGTGGGGACCACGACCAGCGCCAGAGCCGCCACCGTGGACAGACGCCCACCCAGACCCTCCCCTAGACTTTATGCTGGTGCGCCCGGAGTTCGCACCTTAAGGGGGGGGTTATGTCACGTTCCTGACCTGTTTTTCCTTTTCTTGTATTTATTTAGTTGGTCAGGGCGTGAGTTGGGGTGGGTTGTCGATGTGTTATTTTCTTGTTGGGATGTTTGTGTTCGGCCGGGTATGATTCTCAATCAGAGACAGCTGTCAATCGTTGTCCCTGATTGAGAATCATACTTAGGCAGCCTGTGATTCACGTGGTTTTTGTGGGTGTTTGTATCTCGTGTCAGTGTTAGTACCACACGGGACTGTTTGCGGTTTTGTCACGTTTGTTGTTTTGTATGTTAAGTGTTCAGTCTACGTGAATTAAAAGATGACCACTTTCCACTCTGCATATTGGTCTGATCCTTCTCGCCTCTCCTCCTCGTCCGAGGAGCAGGATTACGACAATCGTAACAGGTAATTTGTGAAATTGTGGGTGTGTTGAGATAATTTTTGAAGGTGTGAGTGTTTTGAGATAATTTGTGAAAGTGTGGGTGTCTTGAGTTAATTTGTGAGAGTGAGAGTGTTGAGGTCATTCGAGAAAGAGTGGGTGTGTTGAGGAAATTTGTGAAAGTGTGAGTGTGTTGAGGTAATTTGTGAAAGTGTGAGTGGGTTGAGGTATTTCATGAAATTGTTGGTGTGTTCAGGTAATTTGTGAATGTGTGTGTGTGTTGAGGTCATCTGTGAACGTTTTCAGTGTTGAGGTAATTTGTGAAATTGTGGGTGTGTTGAGATAATTTTTGAAGGTGTGAGTGTGTTGAGGTCATCTGTGAAAGTGTAAGTGTGTTGAGGCCATTTCTGAAAGTGTGAGTGTTTTGAGATAATTTGTGAAAGTGTGGGTGTGTTGAGTTAATTTGTGAAAGTGTGAGTGTGTTGAGGTCATATTTGAAGGTGTGAGTGTGTTGAGGTCATTTGTGAAAGTGTGAGTGTGTTGAGGTCATTTGTGAGAGTGAGAGTGTTGAGGTCATTCGAGAAAGAGTGGGAGTGTTGAGTTAATTTGTGAAAGTGTGAGTGTGTTGAGGTCATCTTTGAAGGTGTGAGTTTGTTGAGGTCATTTGTGAAAGTGTGAGTGTGTTGAGGTCATTTTTGAGAGTGAGAGTGTTGAGGTCATTCGAGAAAGATTGGGTGTGTTGAGGAAATGTGTGAAAGTGTGAGTGTGTTTAGGTAATGTGTGAAAGTGTGAGTGTGTTGAGGTCATCTGTGAAAGTGTGTGTGTGTTGAGGTAATTCATGAAATTGTTGGTGTGTTCAGGTAATGTGTGAATGTGTGTGTGTGTTGAGATCATCTGTGAAAGTTTTTAGTGTTGAGGTCATTTGTGAAAGTGTGAGTGTGTTGTGGTAATTTGTGAAATTGTGGGTGTGTTGAGTTCATTTGTGAAAGTGTGAGTGTGTTGAGGTAATTTGTGTAAGTGTGGGTGTGTTGAGGTCATCTGTCAAAGTTTGACTGTGTTGAGATATTTTCTAAAAGTGTGAGAGTGTTGAGGTCATGTGTGAAAGTGTGAGTGTGTTGAGGTAATTTGTGAAAGTGTGAGTGTGTTGATTTCATTCATGAAAGTGTGGCTGAGTTGAGGTAATTTGTGAAATTGTGAGTGTGTTGAGGTCATCTGTGAATGTGTGAGTGTGTTTAGGTCATTTGTGAAAGGATGACAGTGTTGACGTAATTTTGAAAGTGTGAGTGTGTTGAGGAAATTTGTGAAAGTGTGAGTGAGTTGAGGTAATTTATGAAATGGTTGCTATGTTCAGGTAATTTGTGAAAGTGTGAGTGTGTTGAGGTCATCTGTGAATGTGTGAGTGTGTTTAGGTCATTTGTGAAAGTGTGGGTGTGTTGATGTAATTCATGAAGTTGTTGGTGTGTTCAGGTAATTTGTGAATGTGTGTGTGTGTTGAGATCATCTGTGAAAGTTTTTAGTGTTGAGGTCATTTGTGAAAGTGTGAGTGTGTTTAGGTAATCTTTGAAAATGTGAGTATGTTGAGGTAATTTGTGAAACTGTGGGTGTGTTGAGGTCATTTGTGAAAGTTTTTTAGTGTTGAGGTCATTTATGAATTTGTGAGTGTGTTGAAATTACTTGTAAATTGTGGGTGTGTTGAGGTCATTTGTGAAAGTGTGGTGAAAAATAATTTGTGAAAGTGTGGGTGAAAAATAATTTGTGAAAGTGTTGGTGTGTTGAAATAATTTGTAAAAGTGTGATTTTGTTGAGGTAATTTGTGAAAGTGTGGGTGTGTTGAAATAATTTGTAAAAGTGTGGGTGTGTTGATGTAATTTATGAAAGTGTGATGTGGTCATCTCTGAATGTGTGAGTGTTGAGGTCATCTTTGAAAGTTTGAGTGTGTTGAGGTCATCTGTGAAAGTGTAGGTGTGTTGAGACCATTTGTTAAAGTGTGTGTGTGTTGAGGTCATTTGTGAAAGTGGGAGAGTGTTGAGGTCATTCATGAAAGTGTGAATGTGTTGAGGAAATTTTGGAAAGTGTGAGTGTGTTGAGGTCATTTGTGAAAGTGTGAGTGTATTGAGGTCATTTGTGAAAGTGTGAGTGTGTTGACATAACTCGTGAAAGTGTGGGTGTGTTGAGGTAATTTGTCAAAGTGTGGGTGTGAGATCTGGTGTAAATGTGTGGGTTTGTTGAGGTCTTCTATGAAAGTGTGGGTGTTGAGATCATGTTTGAAAGTTTTGTTTTGAGGTCATTTGTAAAAGTGTTTAGTATTTAGGTCATTTGTGAAGGTGTGAGTGTGTTGTGGTATTTTTTGAAAGAGTGGGTGTGTTGATGTCATCATTGAAAGTTTAAGTGTTTGAGGTTTTCTGAAAGTGTTAGTGTGTTGAAATTACTTGTAAAGTGTGGGTGTGTTGAGGTCATTTGTGAGTGTGGGTGAAAAATAATGTGTGAAATTGTGGGTGTGTTAAAGTAATTTGTGAAAGTGAGGGTGTGTTGAGGTCATTAACGAAATTGTGAGTATTGAGGTCATCTTTGAAATTGTGGGTGTGTTGAGGTCATTTGTGAAAGTTTTTTAGTGTTGAGGTCATTTATGAATTTGTGAGTGTGTTGAAATTACTTGTAAATTGTGGGTGTGTTGAGGTCATTTGTGAAAGTGTGGTGAAAAATAATTTGTGAAAGTGTGGGTGAAAAATAATTGGTGAAAGTGTTGGTGTGTTAAAATAATTTGTAAAAGTGTGGTTTTGTTGACGTAATTTGTGAAAGTGTGGGTGTGTTGAAATAATTTGTAAAAGTGTGGGTGTGTTGATGTAATTTATGAAAGTGTGATGTGGTCATCTCTGAATGTGTGAGTGTTGAGGTCATCTTTGAAAGTTTGAGTGTGTTGAGGTCATTTGTGAAAGTGGGAGTGTTGAGGTCATTTGTGAAAGTGTGGGTGTGTTGAGTTAATTTGTGAAAGTGGGAGTGTTGAGGTAATTTGTGAAAGTGTGGGTGTGTTAAGGTAATTTGTGAAAGTGTGAGTGTGTTGTGGTCATCTCTGAATGTGTGTGTGTTGAGGTAATTTGTGAAAGTGGGAGTGTTGAGGTAATTTGTGAAATTGTGGGTGTGTTAACCTGTTTGGGCGGCAGCCCGACACCGGTACACTTATGACAACATCCAGCTCAAGTGCAGGGCGCGAAATTCAAAATATATTTTTTTTAAATATTTAACTTTCACACATTAACAAGTCCAATACAGCATATGAAAGGTACACATCTTGTGAATCAAGCCAACATGTCCGATTTTTAAAATGTTTTACAGGGAAGACAAAATATGTAAATCTATTAGCTAACCACGTTAGCAAAAGACACCACTTTTCTAACTCCATCAGTTTCTTACTCCATCACTAGCTATCACAAATTCGACCAAATAAAGAAATAAATAGCCACTAACCAAGAAAAAACTTCATCAGATGACAGTCTGATAACATATTTATGTATAGCATATGTTTTGTTCGAAAAATTTGCATATTTCAGGTATAAATCATAGTTCACATTTCAGCTACAATCAGAAATTGCACCGAAAGCAGCCATAATATTTACAGACACCAACGTCAAATACCTAATTACTCATCATAAAACATTTCAGAAAAATACATAGTGTGCAGCAATTGAAAGACAGGCATCTTGTGATTCCAGACAATATTTCCGATTTATTAAATGTTTTACAGCGAAAACAAAATGTAGCGCTATATTAGCGTAGCCACAATAGCCAGAAACACTTGGGCGCCGACGGCCAGTTCACATGCACGACAGATATTAGAAATAGCATTATAAAATGTTTCTTACTTTTGGTGATCTTTCGTCAGAATGTTGGACAAGGTGTTCTTTGTCCAGAAAAGTCGTTGTTTTGAACTGGAACGGCAAATTCCCCTCTTCATTTAGCATGGGCACTTGCCAAGTGCTACATATATCTCCAACGTAATCAAAGTCAGAGAACGGATCACGGCAAAACTCCCGAAAAAAATTCAATAATCTGATTAAACTATATTGAAAAAACATACTTTACGATGATATGGACACATGTATCAAAAAAAATCTAAGACGGAGAAGTTATTCGTTCATAACGACAGCTAAAAAGAAGCCAAATCCATGTCCCCTTTGCGCGCTCCAGAAACCGGAAGTGGACGGTCACGTCAAAGAAATAGCTTTTATTCCACCTTAGACCAAGATAAACACAATTTTTTTTCTCTCACCACCTCTTGACCAAGGAGTTCTGTTTCACTCAGAGAAATAATTCCAACGGTTTTAGAAACTAGAGAGTGTTTTCTATCCAATAATAATAATAATATGCATATTGTACGAGCAAGAATTGAGTACGAGGCCGTTTGAAATGGGCACGATTTAACTGGCTACTCAATACTTTACCTTGCAGCCATAAGAGGTTTTAAGGAAATTTGTGAAAGTCTGAGTATGTTGAGTTCGTTTGTGAAAGTGTGGGTGTGTTGAGGTAATTTGTGAAAGTGTGTGTGTGTTGATGTAATTTGTGAGAGTGTGAGTGTGATGTGGTCATCTCTGAAAGTGTGAGTGTGTTGAGGTAATATGTGAAAGTGTGGTTGTGAGATCATGTGGGTGTGTTGAGGTCAATTGTAAAATAATTTAGTTTGGAGATAATTTATGAAAGTGTGAGTGTGTCGAGGTCATCTTTAAAAGTGTGAGTGTTTTGAGGTTATTTGTGAAAGTGTGCGTTTGTATAAGGTGTGTTTGTTAGTGTGTTTATTAGTGTGCTTGCTATTGTGTTTGTTATTGTGCTGCTTGTTAGTGTGTTTGTGTGCTTGTTGTTGTGTTTGTTAGTGTGTTTGTTAGTGTGCTTATTAGTGTGTTTGTCAGTGTGCTAAGTTAGTGTTTTTGTTACCGTGTTTGTTAGTGTTTTTGTTACTGTGTTTGTTGTTGTGTTTGTTAGTGTGTTTGTTGGTGTGTTTGTTGTTGTGTTTGTTAGTGTGTTTGTTGGTGTGGTTGTTGTTGTGTTTGTTAGTGTGTTTGTTGGTGTGTTTGTTACCGTGTTTGTTAGTGTGTTTGTTGTTGTGTTTGTTGTTGTGTTTGTTACCGTGTTTGTTAGTGTGTTTGTTGTTGTGTTTGTTGTTGTGTTTGTTACCGTGTTTGTTAGTGTGTTTGTTGTTGTGTTTGTTGTTGTGTTTGTTACTGTGTTTGTTAGTGTGTTTGTTGGTGTGTTTGTTGTTGTGTTTGTTACTGTGTTTGTTGTTGTGTTTGTTAGTGTGTTTGTTGGTGTGTTTGTTGTTGTGTTTGTTACTGTGTTTGTTAGTGTGTTTGTTGTTGTGTTTGTTAGTGTGTTTGTTAGTGTGTTTGTTGTTGTGTTTGTTACTGTGCTCAGTTAGTGTTTTTGTTACTGTGTTTGTTGTCCTGATGTCCTGACTCCCCTAAGCCCCATCTCTCTCTCTCTCTCTCTCTCTCTCTCTCTCTCTCTCTCTCTCTCTCTCTCTCTCTCTCTCTCTCTCTCTCTCTCTCTCTCTCTCTCTCTCTCTCTCTCTCTCTCTCTCTCTCTCTCTCTCTCTCTCTCTCTCTCTCTCTCTCTCTCCCTCTCCCTCTCTCACTCTCTCACTCTCTCTCTCTCTGGGGTAATGATTATGTGAATCAGGATGTTCCTTAAGCCACACTAAACATTATCTTCTAATCAGTTTTTGTATCAGAGGTCATTTGATTGGTCAAAAAGGCTCAGTGATGTAACTTAATATCCGTTTATGGCTGAGTGGGACAGACAAACGGATGTAGTCAAGATTACTTTCACACATGGTGTCAATTTAAAAGGAAATTATATATGTCTCATTCATTTCCGCAATTTGAGGACATTGACACAAATGGAAAATACAGTGTGAGGGAGAGGGTGAGAGAGTGAGTATTCTGTGTATTCTGCCTCAGATATGTCACAAGAAAGGGAACATCTCCCCCTATCTTTTGGAGGTTGGAACGGCAGCCTGTGGCAGGTCTGTGGGAATCTCTCTAGTGGACAGATTTACGTAAACATAACTGGTACTGTAAAATATGTCAGGAAGTAATAGGACGTGTGGGACAAATCCCGATTTAGCAGGTTTTAGCATCTTCCAATGCAGGTGCTTCTACACCTGCATTGCTTGCTGTTTGGGGTTTTAGGCTGGGTTTCTGTACAGCACTTTGAGATATCAGCTGATGTACGAAGGGCTATATAAATACATTTGATTTGATTTGATTCCAAATTTCGGAAGGGGATGGGACATTCGGCCCGCAACTTGCAAAGAGAAAGGGTGGAGTTCCTCATTCCGGTTCCGTTTCTCGTTCTAGCATCTCTTCATCTATATTCTCTCAACACTTATTGACCCAGAACTTAATCGAGCGGCCGACCAATTACCCAAGACCTTAGTTGTGGGTAAACCGATATGAAGTTTGTTGTGACATCAGGGAGAGCTAGGTGAAGTCAGATGTGCTGCCTTCTGGAGATAATAACCATGTTTGTTTATTTATTTGTACACACAATGTGCTTGTGGCCATTAGCAGGCACCTGTCTCTCTCTGTATGTATCTCTTTCTATCTCTCTTTCAATTCAATTTCAATGTAATGGTCTTTATCTGCATGGGAAACAATATGTTTACATTTCCAAAGCAAAGTCGGGCTGATTGTTAGTTTAGTGAGGAGTCCGTCATAAAGCATTCCCAGGGACAGAAAGAGAGTCTGAACGAAAGAGAGAAACGGGTAGAGAGAGGGAAAATAACATATCCCCAAAATTCAACACCTGTGTCTCTTTGTTTTAGGACGTGTTTGTGTGTATGTGTGTGTGTGTGTGTGTGTGCGTGTGTGTGTGTGTGTGTGTGTGTGTGTGTGTGTGTGTGTGTGTGTGTGTGTGTGTGTGTGTGTGTGTGTGTGTGTGTGTGTGTGTGTGTGTGTGTGTATGCTTGCGTGTGTGCGAGCATGTATCCTCAGAAGGTGTGTAAAGAACTACTCTCTGTCCTCTGATCATCTCTCTGTTTCTCTCCCAGCTGCTCCATCTCATTGACTCAGCACAGTTCAGTCAGAGCCCACAGCATACTCTGACTCATACCATCTGATCCCAGACCAGCACTCATATATATCACAATCCAATGCACACAGCTGGGTCTTTTCACCAATTAGGTGCATTTTTAGGAGTGTATCTTGGTGAATTAAAAATGTTTTATTACACCAAATTGTAACAATCTGTCATAAAGAGCACATGTTCAATTTAATAAAAAGCATGTTTTCCCCACTATGGTAACTGCCCCAAAAGAAACCAGGGTTGACTGTAACAGGGTCGGTGACTTAAATCGGCTATACATTCCCGTGACAAGGGTAATGGAAGTGTGTTGCGTGCTACAGGGAACGGCAATTGAATGCAAGCTTCACATAACAATGTCTAGCCTATCTATTATGATCGACCCACTCAGTTCTCCACCACAAAACAGCAAAAACAACCAGCTCATCTGCTTTAACACTACACTTTACAGTTTAGAGCGACTTACAGGAGTAATGCTGGTTAAATGTCCCGCTGTGCATCAAAGGATGCACAGAAGGACATGTCAAAATTAGATTTATCGAGTTTTCCCTGTGGTCTATATTAAAGGACACTTCAAGTGCACATCTATAGATTGTTTTGCTTACTGGCCAAATGCTCTTAACCGCTAGGCTGGGTGCTACACTGTGACTGGAGTATTATTTCATTTTTATTTTTTTATTTAACTTGGCAAGTCAGGTAAGAACAACATCTTATTTACAATGACGGCCTAGTCCTGTCAAACCCGGACGATGCTGGGCCAATTGTGCGGCACACAATGGGACTCCCAATCATGGCTGGTTGTGATACAGCCTGGAATCGAACCAGGGTCTGTAGTGACGCCCCTAGCACTGAGATGCAGTGCCTTAGACCGATTTAGATGTTACATATTTAACTTTTTTTTTTTTAAAGTAACAGTTTAAAAAAACGAGAGTGCAGTTTGCGTACTGGGGTTGACCTTAAAATGAGGGAAAGGTTGCTGGTTTTTTTTTACCTTAAATTAATCACTAGGCCTCCCGGGTGGCGCAGTGGTCTAGGGCACTGCATCGCAGTGCTAACTGCGCCACCAGAGTCTCTGGGTTCGCGCCCAGGCTCTGTCGCAGCCGGCCGCGACCGGGAGGTCCGTGGGGCGACGCACAATTGGCATAGCGTCGTCCGGGTTAGGGAGGGTTTGGCCGGTAGGGATATCCTTGTCTCATCGCGCTCCAGCGACTCCTGTGGCGGGCCGGGCGCAGTGCGCGCTAACCAAGGGGGCCAGGTACACTGTGTTTCCTCCGACACATTGGTGTGGCTGGCTTCCGGGTTGGAGGCGCGCTGTGTTAAGAAGCAGTGCGGCTTGGTTGGGTTGTGCTTCGGAGGACGCATGGCTTTCGACCTTCGTCTCTCCCGAGCCCGTACGGGAGTTGTAGCGATGAGACAAGATAGTAATTACTAGCGATTGGATACCACGAAAATTGGGGAGAAAATGGGATAAAAAAAAAAAAAAAAAAATAATAATAATAATTAATTAATCACTAATCACATGAAATAAATAATCATCTTCAGAAATGAATTTGTCAAAGCGACAAAATAGCTATGGCCCCACAGACGTCAATTCAACGTCGATTCCACGTTGGTTTAATGATGGTTCATTGAAGTTATGTGGAAACAATGTTGACTCAACCAGTGTCTGCCCAGGAGGGCTTTACAATGAAGTTTAAAACTTTAAGTGGGTTCAATTCTTCCAAGAAGTCACAGAGGGACATGTCAAAATGCAGAATTTTGGAAGTTTGGCAAAAAAAAAAGATGTATATAATTTTCCATGTGGTCTATATTAAAGGGCACACGTCTAAGAAGTGGTAGAACTGTTCTATCTCTATTTCTATATGCTTCCCATTCTTAAGTTTCGTTTTGGGGTCTTTAACTTTCGGTTTTGTACACCAGCTTCAAACAGCTTAAAGTACAATATTTTTGCTAATGGAAAACATATTTCACAGCGGCTTAGATTGTTCAGTGATTCTCTACACCATATTTGCTTGTTTTGTCACAAACTGAAATTAGGAAAACTATTAGAATTTTATTATCTAGGAAATGGCGAAGCGATTTCTGCATAGTGAATCTTTAATAAAACAGGGTTTTAAAATGTAATTTTTCCTAAAAATATCAAAGGCACTCATTTATTAATGGAACTACCCATCTGCCTCAGCTCAGAGATTTGACCTAGGATCTGTGTCTTCAATGGGGCCACTGGCTGTGTCAGTGGAGACATAACGAAGTAGAAACCCTGCAACATACAGTACATATAGTAACCACCTGGAGAGAAGCAACCCTGACCATGTGACTACTTGCTTGAAGTGTAAAGAGGAAGCAAACCTCATTGGTCTGTTTCTGTAATGTGACGTGGTGGGGAAAGTTCACATGATAGAAAGGTGGCTTTCCCCTTCTCAGAAGTTGCATGCATCTACCAATGGTTGCATGCCATGTCATGAACTGTGCAATCGGGCACCAGATTGCTATAACATATGATGTGGTTAGCTGATATTTAAAATATCTATCCAGTCGATGTAAGATCTGATATGCGTCGACAACGCCTGGGCAGAGGATCACGGCCCCTGCTTGGTGTAGTGACCTAGCCCTCCAGTCTTCCTCTCAGCCCTCCTTCCTCCCCTGACCTCAGCCTTCCTCCTGCCATGCTTCCTCTCAGCCCTCCTCCTCCCCTGACCTCAGCCTTCCTCCTCCTATTCCGCTAACTTATGCCCTCCTCCTTCCATGCTTCCTCTCAGCCCTGTTCCTCGGCGTACACATCACGGACATAATGAAATAGTCCACCCACACAGACAGCGTGGTGAAGAAGGCGCAACAGCGCCTCTTCAACCTCAGGAGGCAGAAGAAATTTGGCTTGTCACTGAAAACACTCACAAACTTTTACAGATGCACAATCGAGAGCATCCTGTCGGGCTGTATCACCGCCTGGTATGGCATCTGCTCCACCCACAACCGTAAGGCTCTCCAGAGGGTAGTGAGGTCTGCACAACGCATCACCAGGGGCAAACTACCTGACCTCCAGGACACCTACACCACCCGATGTCACAGGAAGGCCAAAAAGATCATCATGGACAACAATCACCTGAGCCACTACCAGTTCACCCCGTTATCATCCAAAAGGCGAGGTCAGTACAGGTGCATCAAAGCAGGGGCCGAGAGACTGAAAAACAGCTTCTATCTCAAGGCCATCAGACTGTTAAACAGCCATCACTAACATTGAGTTGCTGCTGCCAACATCCTGACTCAAATCTCTAGCCACTTTAATAATTAAAAATTAATTAATAAATATATCAATAGTCACTTTAAGCAATGCTGCTTTATATAATGTTTACATACACTATATTACACATCTCATATTTATATACTGTACTCTATACCATCTTTGTGGGTGGGAGAGGGTCTGGTGATTGTCAGCCATTGCCAAGCTGATCTGACCCATTGTGATCCTCATGTGTAGTCATGACACCAGACGACGTAAGAAACTGGGGAAAACACAGAGTGGAATGTTTACATTTTGTATGCTGGTGGCAGAACGGGTTTCGCACTTGTTGTATGCATCTACCCCTTGTCATTTGTCATTTGTCATTATCCGGGTGGCCGTTGTTGCCCGGAGCTCCCCAATCTAGCGGAGTCGAAGGAGCACAGGAAGAGGAACAAGGCAATCAACAATGGTCGCATGTCACGAGCCGTGGAAGCCGAAGATAACGGCCTCCCGCAAAGTAGTCTACACTCCCAAAGAGAGGCCCTGAGACGATACAAACAACTAATAGTTTCGCCGTCCTGGACCCTGATCTGCCTGCACCTTTGTCGCTGGGGGTGCCTGTATCTGCGGCTGCAGTGCCTACTACTACGATTTCAAAGTCGACGTCAGCAACCTTCCGTCCATGCTCTGTATCGAGCAGGGCTTTTCCATCTGTCGGAGGCCAGCAGTAGGCGCCGGGAGCAACAAGCTCAAGTTATCCTGCCTATCCTGCCTAGTTAAATAAAGGTAAAATAAATAAAAGTATCCAGTAATCATGTTCCTATGAACCAGATGTATACTAGTAGTACTGAGGCGGTGTGCCCTAGGAGGAAGTCCACTATGTGCAGCTCACCCTATACTAACATAAATAACATGAGCATTTCTACTTCTGCTAAGCTCCCCAGTAAAGCAATGGAACCAAGTAAGCATCCAAGAAGAAAAGTGCTTAAAATAGCCCACGTTAACATGTGTAACTTAGGGGGTAGGGGGCAGTATTTTCACGTCCGGATGAAAAGCGTGCCCAGAGTAAACTGCCTGCAACTCAGGCCCAGAGGCTAGGATATGCATATTATTAGTATAATTGGATAGAAAACACTCTGAAGTTTCTGAAACTGTTTGACTGATGTCTGTGAGTATAACAAAACTCATATGGCAGTTGAAAACCTGAGAAAAATCCAACCAGGATATGGGAAATCTGAGGTTTGTAGTTTTTCAAGTGATTGCCTATCCAATATACGTGTAAATGGGGTCAGATTGCACTTCCTAAGGCTTCCACTAGAGGTCAACAGTCTTTAGAACATTGTTTCAGGCTTCTATTGTGAAAGAGGAGCGAATAAGAGCTGTTTGAACCAGTGGTCTGGCTGAAAGCCTTGAGTTTAGTCACGCGTGCGGCCGTGAGCGCAAGCTCCGTTCCCTTTCATTTCTAAAGACAAAGAAATTGTCCAGTTGTAATATTAACCTTTTCTCAATAGGGGGTGCTGTTTGCACTTTGTAATAATTTCGTTCCCAAATTAAACTGCCTCGTACTCAATTCTTGCTCGTACAATATGCATATTATTATTACTATTGGATAGAAAACACTCTCTAGTTTCTAAAACTGTTTTTATTATATCTGTGAGTAAAACAGAACTCGAGTTGGAGCAATTTTCCTATGAGGAAGTGAGAAATCTGAAATCTGCAGCCTGTTCTGAGGTCGGTTTATTAATTTGCATGTCTTCTATTGGTTGAGATGCACTGCATACGCCTTCCCCTGGATGTCAGCAAATAGTGAGAATTGAAACGGAGTTGCTAGGCAGATCTGAGGCCTTATAAATGGGCTGGCAACGTGGGGTCCTCTCTTTCTTTCCTTCGCCATGACGCAAGACAGACCTCAGGATGGCGTTCTAGAAAGCTCCCGTTATAGCCCTTAGATATATCCGGCTCTGATTTTATTCGATATAGGTGTTAAAGACATCATAATGTTGTTATTTTAAACCGAGTTATATCAGTTTATATCAGTATATTGCGATTTTCGGGTATTTATTTGTGCTGCATTCTAGTGAGTTGGGCACGTCTGGCCCACATGGCTAATGTTTACTACTAATTCCAAAGTTGAAGGCGACAATCTACAACCGAGCAACAATTCTTTTGGAAAAAGGACAACTTGCCAAAGATTATGATGGGAGCTCATCAAAAAGTAAGAACTATTTATGATGTTAATTCGTTGTTCTGTTGAAAAATGTAAAACTCATTTTCCGCCATTAATTTCGGTGTGGTCTCACTTTAACGCACGCTGTATGTCGTAGTAACGTTAATTTTAAAAATCTAACACAGCGATTGCATTAAGAACTAATGTATCTTTCATTTGCTGTCCAACCTGTATTTTTTAGTCAAGTTTAAATTTAGTTACTGATTAGATTAGGTGCCTCTCCCAAGATTTCTCCCGACATATTGTTGGCAGCTTGGCTACTATTCTCATTGTATAACCACGATTTGTGCCGCTAAATATGCACATTTTCGAACAAACTCTATATGTATTGTGTAATATGATGTTATAGGACTGTCATCTGAAGAAGTTTGAGAAGGTTAGCGAAAAAATTAATATCTTTTGCTGGTTTATTCGTTATCGCTATTGTTGGCTTGAATCAATGCTGTTGTGTGGTTGGCTATTGTAGTAAGCTAATATAATGCTATATTGTGTTTTCGCTGTAAAACACTTAAAAAATCTGAAATATTGGCTGGATTCACAAGATCTTTGTCTTTCATTTGCTGTACGCTGTGTATTTTTCATAAATGTTTTATGATGAGTATTTAGGTAATTCACGTTGGTCTCTGTAGTTATTCTAGTTGCTTTGGTGAGAGTTGTGATGGTGGCTGCAATGGTAAACTATGATTTATACCTGAAATATGCAAATTTTTCTAACAAAACATATGCTATACAATAAATATGTTATCAGACTGTCATCTGATGAAGTTGTTTCTTGGTTAGTGGCTATTTATATCTTTATTTGGTCGAAATTGTGATAGCTACCTATGCAGGAAAAAAATGGTGGGAAAAAAAAGTTGTGTCTTTTGCTATCGTGGTTAGCTAATAGATTTACATATTGTGTCTTCCCTGTAAAACATTTTAAAAATCAGAAATGATGGCTGGATTCACAAGATGTGTATCTTTCATCTGGTGTCTTGGACTTGTGATTTAATTATATTTAGATGCTAGTATTTACTTGTGACGCTATGCTAGGCTATGCTAGTCAGCTTTTTTACTGATGGGGTTGCTCCCGGATCCGGGATTGTGATGAAGTAGAAGTTAATGAAGATTTATGATAAAAACATCCTGAAGATTGATTCTATACATCGTTTGACATGTTTCTACAAACTGTAATGGAACTTTTTTTACTTTTTGTCTGCACCTTGTGCATTTGGATTACTGGACTAAACTCGCGAACAAAAAGGAGGTGTTTGGACATAAAGATGAACTTTATCAAACAAAACAAACATTTATTGTCTAACATGGAGACCTGGGAGTGCCATCAGATGAAGATCGTGAAAGGTAAGTGATTAATTTTAACGTTATTTCTGACAACTCTCCTTGGTTGGAAAATTGCTGAATGGTTTTCTGTAGCTAGGCGCTGACCTAACATAATCGCATGGTGTGCTTTTGCCGTAAAGTCTTTTTGAAATCAGACACTGTGACGGGATTAACAAGAAGTGTATCTTTAAAATGGTGTATAATACTTGTATGTTCGAGTAATTTGAATTATGAGATTTTTGTTGTTTAACCTCTAACACCTCCCAAACCCGGATCCGGGAGCACCCCCACCAGTAGAAAAGCTACTAGCATAGCCTAGCATAGCGTCACAAGTAAATAGTAGCATCTAAATATCATTAAATCACAAGTCCAAGACACCAGATGAAAGATACACATCTTGGTAATCAAGCCATAATTTCTGATTTTTAAAATGTTTTACAGGGAAGACACAATATGTAAATCTATTAGCTAACCACGTTAGCAAAAGACACCACTTCTATACTCCACCATTTTTTTTACTCCATCAGCAGCTATCACAAATTCGACCAAATAAAGATATAAATAGCCACTAACCAAGAAACAACCTCATCAGATGACAGTCTGATAACATATTTATTGTATAGCATAGGTTTTGTTAGAAAAATGTGCATATTTCAGGTATAAATCAGAGTTTACCATTGCAGCCCCCATCACAACTCTCACCAAAGCGACTAGAATAACTACAGAGACCATCGTGTATTAGCTAATTACTCATCATAAAACATTTCTTAAAAATACACAGCGTACAGCAGATGAAAGACACAGATCGTGTGAATCCAGACAATATTTCAGATTTTCTAAGTGTTTTACAGCGAAAACACAATATAGCGTTATATTTGCTTACCACAATAGCAAACATCACCCCAGCATTGATTCAAGGCAAAAAGAGCGATAACGTATAAACCACCAAAATATATTAATTTTTTCACTAACCTTCTCAGAATTCTTCAGATGACAGTCCTGTAACATCATATTACACAATGCATATAGAGTTTGTTCGAAAATGTGCATATTTAGCGGCACAAATCGTGCTTATACATTGAGAATAGTGTCCAAATACTCAAGCAATCTGTCCGGCGCCATCTTGGAAAGGCCCCTATTCTTATCGAAAACTATTCATAAACTTGACTAAAAAAATACAGGTTGGACAGCAATTGAAAGACAAATTAGTTCTTAATGCAATCGCTGAATTACATTTTTAAAATTAACGTTACTGCGCAATACTGGGTGCGATAAAGCAAGGCTACACTGCACGTAATGGCGTCTTATGCATTTGATTTTTTTCAACAGAACAATGATTTATCAGCATAAATAGTTCTTACTTTTTGATGACCTCTCATCAGAATCTTGGGATAGGTGTCCTTTGTCCAAAAGAATCGTTGCTCGGTTGGAGAAAGTCGTCTTCCACGTTGCAATTAGCAGTAAACAATAGCATGCGAGAGAGAGATACCCAACTTCCTACAACGCCAGAAAATGAAATACCCGAAAATCGCAATATACTGACATAAACTGATATAACTCGGTTTAAAATAACAAGATTATGATGTCTTTAAAGCCTATATCGAATAAAAACAGAGCCGGATATAACTAGAAGCTTAAACGGGAGCTTCTAAAACGACATGCCAAGGTCCTCAGTGCGTCCGCGCGAAGAAGCAAAAGAAGGGACACATCGATTCCAATCAATTTATAGACTTTCTGATCTGCCTAGAGACTCCATTTCAAGGCCCTCTATTCGCTGACACCCAGGGGAAGGCGTATGCAGTGCATCTCAACCAATAGAAGACAGGCAAAGTTATACACAGGTCTGAGAACAGGTTGGAAAAATCTGCATTCTCAACTCCACATAGGGAAATTGCTCTAAGTCCAGTTCTGTTTCACTTACAGACATAATTCAAACGGTTTTAGAAACTAGAGAGTGTTTTCTATCCAATAGTAATAATAATATGCATATTGTACGAGCAAGAATTGAGTACGAGGCAGTTTAATTTGGGAACATCAAGAAAAAAATAGTGCTAACAGCTCCTCCTATCGACAAGAAGTTAAATTTGGCGCCCTGCACATTCACTGGATGTTTGTCAGGTGGAACGTTACCGTCCCACAGGTGCCTGACAGGTTAACCTTTCTAGGACACACGTTCCGTTAGCCGAACCCCCCCAACATTCCGCTGGAAAGGCAGCGCGCGAAATTCAAAAATATTTTAGAAATATGTACTGTAACTTTCACACAATACAGCAAATGAAAGATAAACATCTTGTTAATCTACCCATCGTGTCCGATTTTTTTAATGTTTTACAGTGAAAATACAACATATATTTATGTTAGATCACCACCAAATCCAAAATACACACAGCCATTTTTCCCAGCCAAAGATAGTCACACAAAAGCAGAAATAGAGATAAAATGAATCACTAACCTTTGATAATCTTCATCAAATGACACTCATAGGACATCATGTTACACAATAAATGTATGTTTTGTTCGATAATGTGAATATTTGTATCCACAAATCTCGGTTTACATTGGCGCCATGTTCAGAAATGCCTCCAAAATATCCGAAGTAATTACAGAGAAACACGTCAAATAACAGAAATACTCATCATAAACTTTGATGAAAGATACATGTTTTACATATAATTAAAGATACACTTGTTCTTAATGCAACCGCTGTGTCAGATTTTTTTTAAACTTTAGTAAAAAGCACACCATGCAATAATCTGAGACGGCGCTCAGATTTAACAAAATTTCTCCGAGTCAACAGAAATACAAAAATACATCATAAATATTCCCTTACCTATGATTATCTTCATCAGAATGCAATGCCAGGAATCCTATTTCCACAATAAATAGTTTTTTTTTGTTCGATAATGTCCATTACTTATGTCCAATTAGCAACTTTAGCTAGCATGTGTAGTACACGTGTCCAAACGCTGGCGCAGATGCAGGCAAACGTCGGACGAAAACTTCAAAAAGTTATATTACAAGTCGAATAAACTGGTCAAACTTAGTAGAGAATCAATCTTCAGGATGTTGTTATCATATATATCCAATAACGTTCCAACCGGAGAATTTCTTCATGTCTTCATGACTAGCGCGCGTGACCAGGAACTAGCATTCTGCCAGACCACTGACTCAAATAGCTCCCATCCGGCCCCACATCACACTAGAGGCTTCATTCCACGTTCTACTGACTGTTGACATCTAGTGGAAGGCGTAGGAAGTGCAAACATATCCACATATTACAGGGAATTGAATAGGCGATGACTTTCACATCGACCCTTCTCAGAATTCTCACTTCCTGTTTGGAAGTTTGCCTGCCATATGAGTTCTGTTATACTCACAGACATAATTCATACAGTTTTAGAAACTTCAGAGTGTTTTCTATACAATGCTAATAATAATATTCATATATTAGCAACTATGACATAGGAGCAGGCCGTTTACTCTGGGCACCTCTGTCCACCTTTCATCCAAGCTACTTAATACTGCCCCTTCAGCCATAAGAAGTTATGTTAGACTTCAGTGTGGCTTTTGACATTATCGATCATAGTCTGCTGCTGGAATAATTTATGGCTTTACACCACCTGCTATATTGTGGATAAAGAGTTACCTGTCTAACAGAACACAGAGGGTGTTCTTTAATGGAAGCATCTACAACATAATCCAGGTAGAATCAGGAATTCCCCAGGGCAGCTGTCTAGGCCCCTTACTTTTTCAATCTTTACTAACGACATGCCACTGGTTTTGAGTAAAAACCAGTGTTTCAATTTATGCGGATGGCTCATCACTATACGTGTCAGCTACTACAGCGACTGAAATGACTGCAACATTTATCAAAGAGCTGCAGTTAGTTTCAGAGTGGGTAGCAAGGAATAAGTTAGTCCTAATTGCTTCTACATCTGCATTGCTTGCTGTTTGGGGTTTTAGGCTGGGTTTCTGTGCAGCACTTTGTGACATCGGCTGATGTAAAAAGGGGTTTATAAATACATTTGATTGATTGAATGATTGAATTTTTCTAAAACTAAAAGCATTGTATTTGGGAGAAATCATTAATTAAACCCTAAACCTCAACCACATTTTGTAATAATTAATGTGTAAATTGAGCAAGTTGAGGTGACTAAACTGCTTGGAGTAACCCTGGATTGTAAACTGTCATGGCCAAAACATATATTTATTTATTTATTTATTTTTTATTTTTTGGGGTGGATCAGCTTAATATTGCGGAAAGAATGTTGCTTCCAATGTAATTGTCTGCATCATTTCCAATCCCCCATATTTTTTTGGGTAAATATATATATCCATACACGCATGCATACATATATACATATATACATACACATACCTATATAGACATACATACTTTTTTAAAGAATATACCTTTATTATTATTCCCCGCAACCCTACCACCGCTCCCCCAATTGGAGTAAACTAATAAACACTTCTGCTTTTACCTTCAATTTATACATCTTATACCTATTTTACAGACACAGACTACTTTATAATAGTTCTCTCTTGTTTGTTCTTAGTCCTTCCTCTATTTCTGTTGTCCATCCAATTTTATTTCCACTTGTAACTGTGCTATTTCACAAAAGCTCCGCACCTATACAAATTTCACAGATCCCGTATGCCCTACATTGTTTATCTTGTTATTAGTCCCACCCTTCAGTTCCACTCAACCCTTCCCATCTATCTTCCAACATCATCCATTTCGGATTTTTATTTGCCATATATTTTTCAACTGTGCTGTGATGCTTCACAAAAGATTTGAACCTTCCTATTCTCATAGCTTCTACAGATTGTAAATTAAAAATAAACATTTTTGCTAAAATAATTATTATATTATTGATTGATTGACTATGGCTTTTCAAATCCCCCAGTATTGCTATCTGTAGCGTTAGTTCTAGGCAAATGTTGCAATTCTTCAGCCATTCCTGGACCTGTGACCAAAAACGAGCTACATATGGACAATACCAAAATAAATGATCTAATGACTCTGCCTCCTCACAACAGAATCTGCAGAGCTGGGAAGATTGTATACCCCATATATATAACATTCTATTAGTTGCAAGAATTTTGTACAGTAATTTAAATTGAAAAATTCGAAGTTTTGAATCCGGCGTTGTTTTGCGTATCAATTCATAAACCATGTGCCATGGAATGGGTACATCGAAAATCTCTTCCCAACTATTTTGCAATTTATATGGCACAGCTGTCAGTTTTTTGGTCCTTAAATGAAATTGGTATATGTTTTTATTTATCACACTTTTCTTTAACCATTTATGTTCTTTAATACAGGGCCGACATACAAGTTCCTTACTTTTTTCCCCTTCTACTTGCCTCTTCCATTTTTGTGGTAATGCTGCAATTAATTGGTTGTAATTTTGGGTAGAGCAGACATTTCCATATGTCTGTGTTAGCTGCATGTGTGACATAACTCCACCAGTCCTATTTATGATATCATTCACAAAAATTATACCTTTTTTAAACATTTCTTCGATAAATACAGTTTTTTTATCAATTACTATATTTGAATTTAACCACAATATTTGTTGTACTATTTGTTCCGTCCTTTCAGGTGGATTAAACTGAAATTGCAACCAACTTTCTAAGGCTTGTTTAAAAAATAAGGATATTTTGGAGATTATTTCCTTTTCAAACAACCGAAAGTGAGCAGGTGTAATCTGAATAAAGGGAAAAAGGCCCTTCTTGAACATAGGATGAGACATTCGTACCAATTTACTAGAGAACCAGTTTGGATTTAAGTATAACTTTTGTATGACTGATGCCTTTAGTGAGAGGTCTAATGCTTTAATATTTAATAATTTCTGCCCTCCGAATTCATATTCGTTATATAAATAGGCCCTTTTAATTTTATCTGGCTTGCCGTTCCAAATAAAATGGAATATTTTTTGTTCATATAATTTAAAAAGCAGGTCACTAGGTGTAGGCAAAACCATAAGCAAATAGGTAAACTGTGATATGACTAAAGAGTTAATCAGGGTGATTTTTCCACAAATAGACAAGTATTTTCCTTTCCATGGTAGCAAGATCTTATCTATTTTTGCTAACTTTCTATAAAAATTTATTGGAGTGAGATCATTTCTTTCTTTTGGGATTTTTATACCGAGTATGTCCACATCTCCGTCAGACCATTTAATTGGTAAACTACATGGCAATATAAAATGTGTATTTTTTAGTGATCCAATACGTAATATGGTACATTTATCATAATTTGGTTTTAATCCAGAGAGGATAGCAAAGGTATCTAGATCCTCTATGAGGCCGTGGAGAGACTCTAGTTGTGGTTTTAAAAGAAAACATGAATCATCAGCGTACAATGACACCTTAGTTTTTAAGCCACGGATTTCTAATCCATTAATATTAATGTTTGATCTAATTTTAACAGCTAACATTTCGATGGCAATAATAAATAGATATGCCGATAGTGGACAACCTTGTTTTACTCCTCTAGATAGTTTAAAACTTTCTGAGATGTAGCCATTATTTACTATTTTACACCTAGGGTTACTATACATAATTTTAACCCATTTTATAAGAGATTCCCCAAAATTGAAATATTCTAGGCATTTATATATAAACTCCAGTCGTACTTTATCAAAAGCCTTTTCAAAATCAGCTATGAAAACCAGACCTGGTGTCCCCGATATTTCATAGTGTTCTATTGTTTCCAGTACTTGCCTTATATTATCTCCAATGTATCGTCCATGTAAAAAACCTGTCTGATTAGGATGAATAATATCTGACAAAACTTTTTTTATTCTATGCGCCAAGCATTTTGCTAGGATTTTTGCATCACAACACTGAAGTGTAAGAGGTCTCCAATTTTTTAATTGGACTGGATCTTTATATATACCACTTGGGTCCTGTTTCAGTAATAACGATATCAGACCTTCTTGTTGCGTGTCTGATAATCTACCATTTATATAGGAGTGGTTAAAACAAGCTAATAATGGTCCTTTGAGTATATCAAAAAAAGTTTTGTATACTTCCACTGGTATGCCATCCAGCCCTGGAGTTTTCCCATCCTTAAAGGCCCCAATTGCATCAAGCAGTTCCTCCTCTGTAATTTGGCCTTCACATGAGTCTTTCTGTACAGATGTTAATTTTACATTGTTAATAGGAAAAAAATCCATACAATTAGTTTCAGTTAGTGGAGATGGAGGAGCCTGAAACGAAAACATATTCTTAAAGTACTTTACTTCCTCTTTCAAAATATCATTTGGTGAATCATGCGTGACTCCATCATTTGTAACAAGTTTTAATACATTTTTTTTGGTAGCATTTCTATATTGAAGATTGAAAAAGAATTTGGTGCATTTTTCCCCATATTCCATCCAGTTCGCTTTATTTTTATAATATATTACACTGGATCTTTCTTGAATAAGTTCCTCCATTTCTTTTTGTTTTTCCTCTAACTTATTCTGTGCCTCTATGGTACCGTTTTTATTGCTATCTAACTGTACTGTTAGTCCTTCAATTTCCTTTGTTAATATGGACTCTTTTGATCTAAATTCCCTTTGTTTTATAGATGAGTACTGAATTGCATGGCCTCTAAAGGCACACTTAAAAGTGTCCCATACAATAAGGGGATCTGCTGTACCTATGTTATGTCTGAAAAAGTCAGTTATAAAATCTTCTGTCCTAGTTCTAAACAATTTATCATCTAGTAGACTTTGATTAAATTTCCAATATCCTCGCCCACGTGGAAATTCTGTAAGAGAAATATATATGCCAATTATGTGATGATCCGACCGCATTCTGTCCCCTATCAACACTTTTTTAACTTTTGGTGCCAGAGAGAATGGTATAAGAAAGTAGTCAAGACGACTAGCTTGATTCAGCCTCCGCCATGTATATCTCACTAAATCAGGGTATTTAAGTCTCCATATATCCACTAATTCCAATATATCCATGACATTCATGATTTCCTTAAGTGCCTGAGGGTGATAGTTTGTAGTGTGAATTCCTTTCCGGTCTATAGAGGTATTTAAGACCGTATTAAAATCTCCCACTATAATAATAGAGTCTAGTGTTGCTTGTAGAGTTGATAAATTCTTATATATATTTTCAAAGAAGCTTGGATCATCATTATTCGGACCGTATAGGTTAACAAGCCATATTTGTTTATTGTCCAATAACATATTTAAAATAATCCATCTACCTTGAGGATCTGTTTGGACAATTTGCACATTTGGATCAAAATTATTGTTAATTAAAACCATCACCCCTTTTGAATTTCTTTGCCCATGGGAGAAATATATTTTGCCCCCCCAGTTCTTTTTCCACAAAACTTCATCTAAAACTGTTGAATGGGTTTCCTGTAAACAATAGATATTATAATCCTTCTCTTTTAGCCAGGTAAATACTGATCGTCTTTTCTTATTATCTGCTAAGCCATTACAATTGTAACTGGCTATACTTATTTCACCACTTACCATAATGAGACACACCTTTCATTCTTTTAATCAGAATATATTTTTGTAAACGTACTATTAAAAAGTAACATAATGATTGAGTGTCTATATAGTTGTACCATGATATTTGCATTTCTACTAAGTAAACCTCCAATTGGTCCCTACTATTCCACCCGCTAAAAGGCCTCATCTCGAGATGGCTTGTCATCCCAATGCCCGGTAGACCACCCTCGACCCCCTGTATCCCATAGCCCTGAACCGACTGGGATCCATTCTTTGAAAAGAGCATACAGTGCCATTTACCGAATTGAAGAAGATCAATTACCATATGCATTTCCATTGCCCTCACCTCGATTTGTATTATATATATCTGTGGATCATCCTCTATTGTCCCTAACATCTTTTACTTCTTCCTTCGCAACAGTTGTGGGATACACACATACACCCACACACACTCAGCCCTTACCCCCACACAACCATAAGCTCACTTTCTCAACAATTGCACCATCCCAGAGCCCAACTCAAGATGGGTCATGAGTTACAAATGCACTTGCAGTTGCAGCTGCATGAGAAGGCCTGCAAGACCGCACAAAAAATTAGCAAAAATTGAGAGATTTATTTACCATTGTCATATCCTAGATAATGGAGGTCAAATGTACACCTTATTCCTGAAACACCCACAATACGGCCACCCGTCATGACCATGTCCCCACGCATTTCCATGCAGTCCGACTTTGATTTTGTGCCGCCAGGGCCACAATAATATACCCCCTCTCTGAATGTCCGAGTGTGACCCCCTCCCCATGGGTTACTGCAGCTAGTGTTGCCAGCACTGCCACTGCCTGGGTGGGGGCACCCCACCGGAATCCCCACCGGCTAGGTACAAGGTCGTCAAGGTTCTCATTAGCAGCTTTGAGAATTTCCTTGTATATTATGCTCTCCCTTTATGGGGCTTTGGCTTTGCAGGACCAACCCTGCCAAGCAGGCTCAGAATCTTGAGGGGGCAGTGCTGCTCTTGGTCTCTGACCTCATTTTAGCTGCATACAGACCGCTTACAGCGGGCACATAAAACAGTTAGGGACTTCTCCTTAGTATCTGGGTCATTCAGGTGGGTGTCTAGGGTATAGTGCCATGGACCGTACCATTAAAATAGGATAATAAATAATTAGATATAATTTATAAAAAAATAAATAAAAAATGTAGTTCTCCATGATAGGACAATAAATAAATAAGACGTATAATTCATTATAAAGGTATATCCATCATCTGAACAACATTGAAAGCCCTCTCATACCCGGCTCACAGCAATACATTGGCTCTGGGATATGCAACCATTTCATTACTCACTCACTCAACTTTCCAAACATAACAAATAAAATAAAAAATAAACACAAACCATACCATCCACACATACTGTGCCTTCTGTTTACTTAGTTTTTATCTTCACTATGTTGAATTAGTGCTTGTGTGTTCAATTAGTTATATGTGAAGATTTATAGAAAAGCTATATTTTTTATTGTATTGTTACAATCAGTAACCGGGCTTGAATTGTGTTTATTTCCCTCGTCTATGAGAACTTTGTAATTTTTTAAAATAACCATGGAGTAGTCTTTGTGTCTCTGAACAACTGGTTATCAATATATAGTTTATCAACGACGAGAGCTACTCGTTTCGCTTTTAATCTATTTTCTTTGAAAATTGGATACAGAACTTTGCGCCGTTCTGCAATTTCCTTCGGAAACTGATCATTCATGCCAATTTTGGTCCCAGCAAGTCTTTTACCCAGGCTTTTAACCATTATTTTATCTTTAAATGAAGCAAATTTGGCAACGATTGGGCGTTCGTACCTCTGCCCTCTCTGTCCGAAGCGGTGAACGCGTTCAAGTTGGATTTTGTCGATAACTTCGTGTGGAATCTGAAGCGCTGTAAGGAGGAACTCTCTAACTATAGATTCAGGAACTTCTCCTTCTTTTTCTTGGATACCTGTAAGTACCAAATTCTCTCTCATGGATCTAGTTTGTATGTCTAGTAAGGTTTCCTTCAGAACGGTGTTCTCCTTTTTAATTCCATTCATTTCGGTTTCAATCTTATTGACTGTCCCTTTTAGCGCGTGTGTTTGCTTCTCCAATGTCGCAGCTTTTTCATCACTCATCTCTAGGCTTGCCTTCAACTCTTTTATATCCTTACTAACTAATTCAAGTATACCCAGTTTGTCATTTATTGATTTTAACAGATCGGTTTCGACCTTTACCATTCCCGGTGGTGAGAATATTAAGTCATCAGTGTCTGTAGAAGAGTCACGTTTTCGTTTTGTAATCGGTTCCCCTGTCTTACTCTCCGTCATGTTTGGTTGTTGCCTGTTTTCGTAATATTTGTCGATAAATGTCTCTAGTTTTAGGATTTGTTTTGTGTTATTGTCCAGATTGAAGGTTATCACTCACCAGATTAAGTAGTGCTAATATTTTAGTCTAATTTAGCAGATATTTCGAATATTATGTTTTATCTTGAGGTGCTCTACATAAATCCCTTCAGTCCGCCATTACCCTTACGTTACCTTTACGTCATACGTCAGCCCTTCAGCCATGAGCGTCCAGAGCCGTCAGCCAACTGTGGCCAAAACATATTGATACAACAGTAGCTAAGATGGGGAAAGTCTGTCCATAATAAAGCGCTGCTCTACCTTTTTAGCAGCACTATCAACGAGGCAGGTCCTACAGACCCTAATTTTGTCGCACCGGGTGTCACGACTTCCGCCGAAGTTGGTCCCTCTCCTTGTTCGGGTGGCATTCGGCGGTCGACGTCACCGACCTTCTAGCCATCGCCGTTCCACTTTTCATTTTCCATTGGTTTTGTCTTGTCTTCCATCACACCTGGTTCCAATTCCATCAATTACATGTTGTGTATTTAACCCTCTGTTCCCCCCCATGTCCTTGTCGGTAATTGTTTCTTGTAGTGCTTGTGCACGGTATGCTGGTATTTACCGGGTTTTGTTTGACCCATTTATTGTATTATTCTGTTGAGGTGGTTTATGGTTATTAACTTCTTCTGGCTGCAAGCCCGACGTCGGTACACTTATGACAACAGCCAGCTCAAAGTGCAGGGCGCGAAATTCAAAAGATATTTTTTTCAAATATTTAACTTTCACACATTAACAAGTCCAATACAGCATATGAAAGGTACACATCTTGTGAATCCAGCCAACATGTCCGATTTTTAAAATGTTTTACAGGGAAGACACAATATGTAAATCTATTAGCTAACCACGTTAGCAAAAGACACCACTTTTTTTACTCCACCAGTTTTTTACTCCATCAGTAGCTATCACAAATTCGACCAAATAAAGATATAAATAGCCACTAACCAAGAAACATCAGATGACAGTCTGATGACATATTTATTGTATAGCATATGTTTTGTTAGAAAAATGTGCATATTTCAGGTATAAATCATAGTTTACATTGCAGCTACAATCAGAAATTGCACCGAAAGCAGCCATAATATTTACAGACACCAACGTCAAATACCTAATTACTCATCATAAAACATTTCTGAAAAATACATAGTGTACAGCAAATGAAAGACAGGCATCTTGTGATTCCAGACAATATTTCCGATTTATTAAGTGTTTTACAGCGAAAACAAAATGTAGCGTTATATTAGCGTAGCCACAATAGCCAGAAACACTTGGGCGTCGACGACTAATTCACATACACGACAGATATATGAAATAGCATCATAAAATGTTTCTTACTTTTGGTGATCTTCCGTCAGAATGTTGGACAAGGTGTCCTTTGTCCAGAACAGTCGTTGTTTGGATTTAGAACGTTAACTTTCCCTCTTCAATTAGCATGCACACTAGCCAAGGGGCGCGAATCTCTCCATGTCAACAAACGGAAGAGAACGGAACACGGCAAAACTCCCGAAAAATTTTCAATAATCTGATGAAACTATATTGAAAAAACATACTTTACAATGATATGGTGACATGTATCAAATAAAATCAAAGCCGGAGAAAGTAGTTTACGGCAGCTAAGGAGAAGGCAACCCCACTGTCCACGTCGCGCTCTTCAGAGTACCGAAAATGGGGGACACGTCATTCCAAGATGATGTGTTCCATCTCAGACCAAGATAATCACCTCATTTATTCTCTCAAAGCCTCTTGACATCCAGAGGAAGGTGTATGACGTGCATGTATACTAATAGATCTCATGACCATTTATAGGCAGGAAGTAGAAGAGAGCCTCGGTTTCAGACTTTCCACTTCCTGGTCAGGAAGTGTGCTGCAGAATGACTTCTGTTTCACTCAGAGAAATAATTCAAACGGTTTTAGAAACTAGAGAGTGTTTTCTATCCAATAGTAATAATAATATGCATATTGTACGAGCAAGAATTGAGTACGAGGCCGTTTGAAATGGGCACCTTTTATCTGGCTACTCAATACTGCCCCTTGCAGCCCAAACAGGTTAAACAACAACCGTTGTAAATCAGTTTCCGCTCTACTGCGCCTGACTTCTCTGCCGCCAGTAGCATCGCATTACACCTGGACTACTGTTCAGTCGTGTGTTTAGGTGCCACAAAAAGGGACTCAGGAAAATTAGAACTGGCTCAGAACACAGCAGCACGGTTGGCCCTTGGATGTACACGGAGAGCTAATATTAATAATATGCATGTCAATCTCTCCTGGAAGTGGAGGAGAGATTGACTTCATCACTACTTGTATTTATTAGAGGTATTGACAAGTTGAATGCACCGAGCTATCTGTTTGAACTACTGGCGCACAGCTCGGACACCCATGCATACCCCACAAGACATGCCACCTGAGGTCTCTACACAGTCCCCAAGTCCAGAACAGACTATGGGAGGCGCACAGTACTGCATAGAGCCATGACTACATGGAACTCTATTCCACATCAAGTAACGGATGCAGTAACATTGGATTTAAAAAACAGATACAAATCCACATACGCACTAGACACACACGTACACATGGATTTAGTACTGTAGATATGTGGTTGCGGTGGAGTAGGGGCCTGAGGGCACACAGTGTGTTGTGAAATTTGTGAATGTATTGTAATGTTTTTGCAATTTTATAAACTGCCTTCATTTTGCTGGACCCCAGGAAGAGTAGCTGCTGCCTTGGCAGCAATACAATACACTCTTCCTCTCAGCCCTTCTCCTCCTCCCCCTCCTCCAATCCTCTCAGCCCTCCTCCCTTTTCTCTTCATCTCAGTCCTCCTCCTCCTCCTCCTTTCTGATTCTCAGCCCCCTCCCTCCTCTCCTTCTCCTCCTCCTCCCCTTTCTTCTCCTTCAGGGGAACTGGAGCACTTGTCCATCACTCCATGATGCATCATTAGCTCAGCAAGTTTCTCTTCTCTCTCTGTTTCTCTCTCTCCATCTCTCTCTCTCTGTTTCTTTCTCTCTATCTCTTGCTCTCTGTTTCTCTCCCTCCATCTATCTCTTTGTCTCTCTCTCTCAGACTGAAGTGGGGAGGCAAGTTATTTGCTGTGTCGCCATTTGGGGAGTGAGTCTGTCTGAAGCCCACTGTGTGATAAGAAGACAATACTGAGAATATTTCCCCCCAAATCATTGCCTCTACTGTACCCCTGTTGCCTTGGCAACTGTTTCTAAGGATGGGGTACCCCCTCTCCCTAATGTTCCCCCTTTGACTCCCCTCTCCCTTTCGCTTCCCATTATTTAATTAGTTATTTCTGATAAATTAGTATTTGTGGGAAGGTTTGTGGGAAGGTCGTTCTCTTTTGTAGTGTGTCTCATTGGTTTGGTGATGGCTGCATTCATTTGAGCATGGAATATTCCCCTTATTTACACCGTTTTCTGTCAGAACAAATTAAATCAGCCATCAGCAGGTTGACAGGGAAAGAAGCATCCACACACTTACACACTTACACGCACGCACGCACACACACACACACACACACAAACAATTAATGTTTACCAATTGCTCAAGCAGACAATATTGCACTTACATATTAATAACACGCGCACACACACATGTGTGTGTGTTATTAATACACACACACACACACACACACACACACACACACACACACACACACACACACACACACACACACACACACACACACACACACACACACACACACACACACACACACACACACACACTTAATCTAGACCCCTTCCTCCCTACCTCCCTCTTTAACACACATCCAGAGAAACTTATACTTTGGTTGATGTAGTGTCTCCTAGTTTCCATGGCAACTGCTACAGAATGGAGCTGGAATCAGGGCAACATTCATTCCAAAAGAGAACAGTGCCCCCCCACGACCAAACCCTGCTGATTCAGATACACAAACACACACACACAACACACACAACACACACACACACACACACACACACACACACACACACACACACACACACACACACACACACACACACACACACACACACACACACACACATAACACACACACACACACATAACACACGCACCCAGAGTGTGAGAGTTAAGAACTGTGGTCATAGAAGGCAGTCTCAACAGTTCACCTGAAGGCCATTTGTCAACAACACCTAGGTACAGGTGACAGGTCTGTGCTTCATTTCCCTAATGCGATGTAACTTAAGCATTACGACAATCGTACCAGATGCATCGCTATTTATGAGACAACTTTTTAAGAATGTTTCCCAGAACGAAGAGATAAGGTAAGTGCGTCTATAGACCATGTGTGGATATTGAAAGGATCGAAAGAAAAACAACGCTGCTCTCTGCAAATGTATTTCCTGGAGTGCCGCAGGAACAGCACGATTTTGTCCCAACTAGGCTCTACACTGACATAATTATCTAACTGATCAGTTTAAGGATTGCCAAATTCAACACACCTGATCTTCCTGGTCAGTTAAATCAAAAACATGAAGTGCCGGGAGGGTAGCCTACCCTGTCCTAGTGAGATATTACAGCGGCCCTCCAGGACCAGGGTTGCATACCCTGTCCTAGTGAGATATTACAGCGGCCCTCCAGGACCAGGGTTGCATACCCTGTCCTAGTGAGATATTACAGCGGCCCTCCAGGACCAGGGTTGCATACCCTGTCCTAGTGAGATATTACAGTGGCCCTCCAGGACCAGGGTTGCATACCCTGTCCTAGTGAGATATTACAGTGGCCCTCCGGGACCAGGGTAGCCTACCCTGTCCTAGTGAGATATTACAGTGGCCCTCCAGGACCAGGGTTGCCTACACTGTCCTAGAGAGATATTACAGCGGCCCTCCAGGACCAGGGTAGCCTACCCTGTCCTAGTGAGATATTACAGTGGCCCTCCAGGACCAGGGTTGCATACCCTGTCCTAGTGAGATATTACAGCGGCCCTCCAGGACCAGGGTTGCATACCCTGTCCTAGTGAGATATTACAGTGGCCCTCCAGGACCAGGGTTGCCTACACTGTCCTAGAGAGATATTACAGCGGCCCTCCAGGACCAGGGTAGCCTACCCTGTCCTAGTGAGATATTACAGTGGCCCTCCAGGACCAGGGTTGCCTACACTGTCCTAGAGAGATATTACAGCGGCCCTCCAGGACCAGGGTTGCCTACCCTGTCCTAGTGAGATATTACAGCGGCCCTCCAGGACCAGGGTAGCCTACCCTGTCCTAGAGAGATATTACAGCGGCCCTCCAGGACCAGGGTAGCCTACCCTGTCCTAGAGAGATATTACAGCGGCCCTCCAGGACCAGGGTTGCCTACCCTGTCCTAGTGAGATATTACAGCGGCCCTCCGGGACCAGGGTTGCCTACCCTGTCCTAGAGAGATATTACAGTGGCCCTCCAGGACCAGGGTTGCCTACACTGTCCTAGAGAGATATTACAGCGGCCCTCCAGGACCAGGGTTGCCTACCCTGTCCTAGTGAGATATTACAGCGGCCCTCCGGGACCAGGGTAGCCTACCCTGTCCTAGAGAGATATTACAGCGGCCCTCCGGGACCAGGGTAGCCTACCCTGTCCTAGTGAGATATTACAGTGGCCCTCCAGGACCAGGGTAGCCTACCCTGTCCTAGTGAGATATTACAGTGGCCCTCCAGGACCAGGGTAGCCTACCCTTGTCCTAGTGAGATATTACAGTGGCCCTCCAGGACCAGGGTTGCCTACCCTGTCCTAGAGAGATATTACAGCGGCCCTCCAGGACCAGGGTTGCATACCCTGTCCTAGAGAGATATTACAGTGGCCCTCCAGGACCAGGGTTGCCTACACTGTCCTAGAGAGATATTACAGCGGCCCTCCAGGACCAGGGTTGCCTACCCTGTCCTAGTGAGATATTACAGCGGCCCTCCGGGACCAGGGTAGCCTACCCTGTCCTAGAGAGATATTACAGCGGCCCTCCAGGACCAGGGTTGCCTACCCTGTCCTAGTGAGATATTACAGCGGCCCTCCGGGACCAGGGTAGCCTACCCTGTCCTAGTGAGATATTACAGTGGCCCTCCAGGACCAGGGTAGCCTACCCTGTCCTAGAGAGATATTACAGCGGCCCTCCAGGACCAGGGTTGCCTACCTTGTCCTAGTGAGATATTACAGCGGCCCTCCGGGACCAGGGTAGCCTACCCTGTCCTAGAGAGATATTACAGTGGCCCTCCAGGACCAGGGTTGCCTACACTGTCCTAGTGAGATATTACAGTGGCCCTCCAGGACCAGGGTAGCCTACCCTGTCCTAGTGAGATATTACAGTGGCCCTCCAGGACCAGGGTAGCCTACCCTGTCCTAGTGAGATATTACAGTGGCCCTCCAGGACCAGGGTAGCCTACCCTGTCCTAGTGAGATATTACAGCGGCCCTTCAGGACCAGGGTTGCCTACACTGTCCTAGAGAGATATTACAGTGGCCCTCCAGGACCAGGGTAGCCTACCCTGTCCTAGTGAGATATTACAGCGGCCCTCCAGGACCAGGGTAGCCTACCCTGTCCTAGTGAGATATTACAGTGGCCCTCCAGGACCAGGGTAGCCTTCCCTTGTCCTAGTGAGATATTACAGCGGCCCTCCAGGACCAGGGTAGCCTACCCTGTCCTAGAGAGATATTACAGCGGCCCTCCAGGACCAGGGTTGCCTACACTGTCCTAGAGAGATATTACAGTGGCCCTCCAGGACCAGGGTAGCCTACCCTGTCCTAGTGAGATATTACAGCGGCCCTCCAGGACCAGGGTAGCCTACCCTGTCCTAGTGAGATATTACAGCGGCCCTCCAGGACCAGGGTAGCCTACCCTGTCCTAGAGAGATATTACAGCGGCCCTCCAGGACCAGGGTAGCCTACCCTGTCCTAGAGAGATATTACAGCGGCCCTCCAGGACCAGGGTAGCCTACCCTGTCCTAGAGAGATATTACAGCGGCCCTCCAGGACCAGGGTAGCCTAGGGGTAGCCTTGTCTCTGGGTCCAGGTGACAGGTCTGTACTCTGGTACTACTGCTGTTATCTCTGGGACCAGGTGACAGGTCTGTACTCTGGTACTACTGCTGTTATCTCTGGGACCAGGTGACAGGTCTGTACTCTAGTACTGCTGCTGCTGTTGTCTCTGGGACCAGGTGACAGGTCTGTACTCTGGTACTACTGCTATTGTCTCTGGGTCCAGGTGACAGGTCTGTACTCTGGTACTACTGCTAATGTCTCTGGGACCAGGTTACAGGTCTGTACTCTGGTACTACTGCTGTTGTCTCTGGGACTAGGTGACAGGTCTGTACTCTGGTACTACTACTGCTGTCTCTGGGTCCAGGTGACAGGTCTGTACTCTGGTACTACTGCTGCTGTCTCTGGGTCTAGGTGACAGGTCTGTACTCTGGTACTACTGCTGTTGTCTCTGGGTCTAGGTGACAGGTCTGTACTCTAGTACTACTGCTGTTGTCTCTGGGACCAGGTGACAGGTCTGTACTCTAGTACTACTGCTGTTGTCTCTGGGTCTAGGTGACAGGTCTGTACTCTGGTACTACTGCTGTTGTCTCTGGGACCAGGTGACAGGTCTGTACTCTAGTACTACTGCTGCTGCTGTTGTCTCTGGGTCTAGGTGACAGGTCTGTACTCTGGTACTACTGCTGTTGTCTCTGGGACCAGGTGACAGGTATGTACTCTGGTACTACTGCTGTTGTCTCTGGGACCAGGTGACAGGTCTGTACTCTGGTACTACTGCTGTTGTCTCTGGGACCAGGTGACAGGTCTGTACTCTTTTACTACTACTGCTGTCTCTGGGTCCAGGTGACAGGTCTGTATACTAGTTCTACTACTGCTGTCTCTGGGTCCAGGTGACAGGTCTGTACTCTAGTACTACTACTGCTGTCTCTGGGTCATGGTGCCCTTGCACAATCCCATAAGATACTTTCAATCTGTGTTATGTGTGTGTAGGTTTCTTTTAGTGTGGGGATTTGGTCATCACTCATAAACACAACCAAACAACAAACACACCCAAATGCAACACATGTGCGTGCACACACACACACTCACACACTGGTGTGCGCTGTAGCTGGAAATGCTAATTGAAGTGGACATGAGAAAAGAAAAAGCTGTCGGCCTTAATTGAGACAAATGAAGCTGGTCATGATCAAGGGATAAGCAGTCAGAAGGCCGGTCAGCCTCAATGTGACTGTTTCACTGAGAGAAGGTCAGTCAGCCTCAATGTGAATGTTTCACTGAGAGACGGACAGTCAGCCTCAATGTGACTGTTTCACTAAGAGGAGAAGGACAGTCAGCCTCAATGTGACTGTTTCACTGAAAGAAGACCAGTCAGCCTCAATGTGACTGTTTCACTAAGAGGAGAAGAACAGTCAGCCTCAATGTGACTGTTTCACTAAGAGGAGAAGGACAGTCAGCCTCAATGTGACTGTTTCACTAAGAGGAGAAGGACAGTCAGCCTCAATGTGACTGTTTCACTAAGAGGAGAAGGACAGTCAGCCTCAATGTGACTGTTTCACTGAGAGGAGAAGGACAGTCAGCCTCAATGTGACTGTTTCACTAAGTGGAGAAGGACAGTCAGCCTCAATGTGACTGTTTCACTGAGAGAAGGCCGGTCAGCCTCAATGTGACTGTTTCACTAAGAGGAGAAGGACAGTCAGCCTCAATGTGACTGTTTCACTGAGAGAAGGACAGTCAGCCTCAATGTGACTGTTTCACTAAGAGAAGGACAGTCAGCCTCACTGTGACTGTTTCACTGGACACTCAGCCTCAATGTGACTGTTTCACTGAGAGAAGGCCGGTCAGCCTCAATGTGGCTGTTTCACTGAGAGGAGAAGGACAGTCAGCCTCAATGTGACTGTTTCACTGAGAGGAGAAGGACAGTCAGCCTCAATGTGACTGTTTCACTGAGAGGAGAAGGACAGTCAGCCTCAATGTGACTGTTTCACTGGACAGTCAGCCTCAATGTGACTGTTTCACTGAGAGAATAAGGACAGTCAGCCTCAATGTGACTGTTTCCCTGAGAGAAGGACAGTCAGCCTCAATGTGACTGTTTCACTGGACAGTCAGCCTCAATGTGACTGTTTCACTGGACAATCAGCCTCAATGTGACTGTTTCACTGAAAGGAGAAGGACAGTCAGCCTCAATGTTACTGTTTACTGAGAGGAGAAGGACACTCAGCCTCAATGTGACTGTTTACTGAGAGAAGGAGTCAGCCTCAAGGTGACTGTTTCACTAAGAGAATAAGGACAGTCAGCCTCAATGTGACTTTTTCACTGAGAGAAGGACAGTCAGCCTCAATGTGACTTTTTCACTGAGAGAAGGACAGTCATCCTCAATGTGACTGTTTCACTGAGAGAATAAGGACAGTCAACCTCAATGTTACTGTTTCACTGAGAGAATAATGACAGTCAGCCTCAATGTGACTGTTTCACTAAGAGGAGAAGGACAGTCAGCCTCAATGTGACTGTTTCACTGGACAGTCAGCCTCAATGTGACTGTTTCACTGGACAGTCAGCCTCAATGTGACTTTTTCACTGAGAGAATAAGGACAGTCATCCTCAATGTGACTTTTTCACTGAGAGAAGGACAGTCAGCCTCAATGTGACTTTTTCACTGAGAGAATAAGGACAGTCATCCTCAATGTGACTTTTTCACTGAGAGAAGGACAGTCAGCCTCATTGTGACTTTTTCACGGAGAGAAGGACAGTCAGCCTCAATGTGACTGTTTCACTGAGAGAAGGCCGGTCAGCCTCAATGTGACTGTTTCACTAAGAGGAGAAGGACAGTCAGCCTCAATGTGACTGTTTCACTGAGAGAAGGACAGTCAGCCTCAATGTGACTTTTTCACTGAGAGAAGGACAGTCAGCCTCACTGTGACTGTTTCACTGGACACTCAGCCTCAATGTGACTGTTTCACTGAGAGAAGGCCGGTCAGCCTCAATGTGGCTGTTTCACTGAGAGGAGAAGGACAGTCAGCCTCAATGTGACTGTTTCACTGAGAGGAGAAGGACAGTCAGCCTCAATGTGACTGTTTCACTGAGAGGAGAAGGACAGTCAGCCTCAATGTGACTGTTTCATTGGACAGTCAGCCTCAATGTGACTGTTTCACTGAGAGAATAAGGACAGTCAGCCTCAATGTGACTGTTTCCCTGAGAGAAGGACAGTCAGCCTCAATGTGACTGTTTCACTGGACAGTCAGCCTCAATGTGACTGTTTCACTGAGAGAATAATGACAGTCAGCCTCAATGTGACTGTTTCACTAAGAGGAGAAGGACAGTCAGCCTCAATGTGACTGTTTCCCTGAGAGAAGAAGGACAGTCAGCCTCAATGTGACTGTTTCACTGGACAGTCAGCCTCAATGTGACTGTTTCACTGGACAGTCAGCCTCAATGTGACTTTTTCACTGAGAGAATAAGGACAGTCATCCTCAATGTGACTTTTTCACTGAGAGAAGGACAGTCAGCCTCAATGTGACTTTTTCACTGAGAGAAGGACAGTCAGCCTCAATGTGACTTTTTCACTGAGAGAATAAGGACAGTCATCCTCAATGTGACTTTTTCACTGAGAGAAGGACAGTCAGCCTCATTGTGACTTTTTCACTGAGAGAAGGACAGTCAGCCTCAATGTGACTGTTTCACTGAGAGAATAAGGACAGTCAGCCTCAATGTGACTGTTTCACTGGACAGTCAGCCTCAATGTGACTGTTTCACTGAGAGAATAAGGACAGTCAGCCTCAATGTGACTGTTTCCCTGAGAGAAGAAGGACAGTCAGCCTCAATGTGACTGTTTCACTGGACAGTCAGTCTCAATGTGACTGTTTCACTGAGAGGAGAAGGACAGTCAGCCTCAATGTGACTGTTTACTGAGAGAAGGACAGTCAGCCTCAATGTGACTGTTTCACTGAGAGCGGAAGAACAGACTCATGCTTAACATATAGCCTGACCGAACGTTCCTGATACACATACAGGTACGGTAGCATATACATTACAGATCACTGTTTATTAAAAGACTAGGATCACAAACGCCTTCCAAAATGCATCAATCATACAGATAATTTCAACTCTTGATATGTCTATTCTATGGAATCGTTTTGACGCTATAGCCCCATCTTGCTCCACTCTTCCGAATGATCAGAATTACACACTACTTTAGACATAGTCCATTCACTAAGCAACCGCTCATTGGTCTTCAGTATTAGTGAGCGCTACTCACCTCATCTTCCCTAATCTGTGTAGTCTTTGTTAAGAGGGTGGATATAAATGGGTCACTCTCCGACTCAGTAGCTAATGTGTTTGACCCGGTTGATCAATAGCTGTAATATGTTGAGGTTTTAGGCTGGGTTTCTGTATGAGCACTTTGTGACATCTGCTGATTATAAATAAAGTTGATTAATTAATTGATATGTTAACTGATGTCAAGATAAGACTAAATTAGGTCTGAACGCTCTCCGAATGGCTGATCTATAACTACCCATCAGACACAGATAAAGAAAAAGAGGGAGAGAGGGATGAAGAAGAGGAGAGGAAAGAACACAATGCTTGTGTGTGGTAACGCCTGTGTGTGGTAACGCCTGTGTGTGGTAACGCCTGTGTGTGGTAACGCCTGTGTGTGGTAATGTGAGAAATAAATGACGAGTGGAGAGGGGTGACTCAGCCCTGGGAAGAGAAGAAGACGGCATTAGAATTCACCTCATCCATGAAACGAGGGAAGAAAGGAGGGAGCGAGTCACTGAACAGGCCACACTAAACGAGTGTGGGGTGTAATCATATCCACCGTGGTTAAACACAGAGGGAGGGACGGATGGGAGGGAATATAAGCTAAATGGAATTGCTGATAAAATGTCTCTATCTTTCTCCCTACTCTCTTTCCCCCTTGTTCTCTATTGCGCTCTCCTTCCTCCCTCCCTCAATCCATCCATCCCTCTCTCTCTGTCCCTCCCTCCCTCCTCTCTCCCTCCCTCCCCCCTTTCTTTGTCGGAAATGATTGTGGCAACATCCTCCGCTACATTAGATAGGGAATGGTTCAGGTCTGTTTTCTCTAGACGGACACTAGTAGAGATGTGTTGAGAAGGTCTCAGTGGGGGTAAAGACAGACCATAGAAGATGGTGCGAAGTCTCCAGTGTAGACGGACCATGTAGAGATGTGTGAGGAAGGCTCTCAGTCGTAGACAGACCATAGTAAGATGTTGGGTGAGGAAGGTCTCAGTGTAGACAGACAGACCATTGTAGGTAGTAGAGACAAGTGGGGTTGGAAGGTCTCAGTGTAGACAGACCATAGTAGAGAAGAGTGTGGTGAGAAGGTCTCAGTGTAGACAGACCATAGAGAGATGTGTGAGTAAGAGTCTCAGTGTAGGACAGCCATAGTAGAGATGTGTGTGAGGAAGGTCTCAGTGTAGAAGCCATGTAGGTTGTGGAGGTGTCTCAGGTGAGACAGCCGTAGTGATTGAGAGGTCCAGTGTAGACAGACCAGTAGTGAGAGATGTGGTGAGAAGGTCTCAGTGTAGACAAGACAGAGTGAGAGATGTTTGAGGAAGGTCGCGTGTAGGGGGGGGGGGGGGGGACAGCCCATGGTAGAGAATGTGGGGTGAGGAAGTTCATGTAGACAGACCATAGTAGAGGTTGAGGATGGTCTCAGTGTAGACAGACGCATAGTAAAGATGTGGTTGAGGAAGGTCTCAGTGTAGGACAGCCCATGGTAGAGATGTGGTGAGAAGGTCTCAGTGTAGACAGACATAGTAGAGATGGGTTGAGGAGGTCTCAGTGTAGACGGACATAGTAGAGATAGTCCTGTTGAGGAAGGTCTCAGTGTAGACAGCACATGGTAGAAGACGATAGGTGAGAAGGTCTCATTGAGACAGACTAGTAGAGACTGTGTTGGGAAATCTCAGTGTAGACAGACCATAGTAGAGATGTGGTGAGGAAGTCCTCAGTGTAGACAGCCCATCTGGTAGTGAATGTGGTGAGAATGTTTTGCCCCCCCCCCCCCCCCCCACCCTCAGTGTAGACAGACCATAGTAGAGATGTGGTGAGGAAGGTACTCAGTTAAAGCCATGGTAAGTGTTGGTGAAAGGTTCAGTGTAGACAGGACATAGTAGAGATTGTGGTGAGAAGGTCTCAGTGTAGGACAGGACCCAGTAGTAGATGTGTTGTAGGGAAGGTCTCCAGTGTAGACACCATGGTAGAGATGTGGTGAGAAGGTCTCGTGATAGCAGACCATAGTAGAGATGTGTTGGGAGGTCTCAGTTGTAGACAGGACCATAGTTAGAGATGTGTTGAAAGGTCTCAGTGTAGACAGACCATAGTAAGAGATGGTGAGAAGTCTCATGTAGACTGACCATAGTAGAGATGGTGATTGAATGGTCCTCAGTTGTAACAGACCATAGTAGAGATGTTTTGAGAAGTCTCAGTTGTAGACTGACCATAGTAGAGATGTGTTTGGAGAAGGTCTACAGTGTAGACAGACCATTAGTAGAGATGTGGGTGAAAGTCTCAGTGTTAGGACCCATAGTAGAGAGGTGTGGATAGGTCTCATGTAGACTAGACGTAGTAAGAGATGTGTTGAGGAGGCTCTCAGTGTAACGGACACTAGTTAGAGATGTGTGAGAGGTCGCGGTGTAGACGACCATAGTAGAGATTGGTGAGGAAGTCTCAAGTGTAGACAGCCCATAGTAGAGATGTGTTGAGGAGAAGGTCTAGTGTAAGACCGACCATAGTAGAATGTGGTGAGAAGGTCTCAGTTGTAGACAGAACCATAGTAAGAGAGTGTGTTTGAGGAAGGTTCAGTGTAGGACAAGACCATAGTAGAGATGTGGTGAGGAGGTTCTCAGTTGTAACAGCCATGGTAGTGATGTGGTGAGAAGGTCTCAGTGTAGACAGGACCATAGTAGAGAGTGGTGAGAAGTTCTCAGTAAGATCAGACATAGTAGAGATGTGTTGAGGAAGGTCTCAGTGTAGACAGCCCTGGTAGAGATGTGGTTGAGAAGGGCTCAGTGTAGGACGGACCGTAGTAGAGATGTGGTGAGAAGGCTCAGTGAGACAGACCATAGTAGAGACTGTGGTGAGGCAAGGTCTCAGTGTATACAGCCCATGGTAGTGATGTGGTGAGAAGGTGCCCAGTGTTAGACAGACATATAGAGATGTGGTGAGAAGGTTCTCAGTGTAGACCGACCATAGTAGAAGATGTGAGGAAAGGTCTCAGTGTAGACAGGCCCTGGTAAAGATGTGTTGAGGAGGTCTCAGTGTAGACCAGACCAATCGTAGAGATGTGTTGAGGAGCGTCCCAGTGTGTACAGACATAGTAGAGATGTGGTGAGAAGGTCTCAGTGTAGACAGACCTAGTAGAGACGTGTTGAGGACTAGGTCTCAGTGTAGACAGCCATGTGAGATGTGGTGAGGAGGTCTCAGTGTAGACAGCCATGTTAGTGAGTGTGTTGAGAAGTGTCTCAGTGTAGGACAGACCATAGTAAGATGTGGTGAGACGGTCCTCAGTGTCAACGGACCATAGTAAAAAAAAAAAAGAAGATGTGGTTAGAGAAGGTCTCAGTGTAGACAGCCCATGGTAGAGATGTGGTGAGAAGGGTCTCAGTGTAGACAGACCATAGTAGATGTGATAGGATGGTCTCAGTGTAGACAGACCATAGTAAAGATGTGTTGATGAAGTCTCAGGGTAGACAGCCCATGGTAGAGATGTGGTTGAGAAGGTTCAGTGTAGACAGACCATATAAGTTTAGGAGTTAGTGTGCGACATATAGAGTGTGGAGGTCTCAGTGTAGCACCGAATGTTTGGTAGGTTGAGAGGTCTCATAGCTACACAGTAGAGCTGGGTGAGGAATGTCTCAGTGTAAGACAGCCATGGTAGATGATTGATGGGAGAGGTCTCAGTTGTAGAAGACCATATGTAGAGATGTGGTGCGCTAGGTAGACACGTAAGATTTGAGCTCAGTGTAGACAGCCCATGGTATGATGATGGTGAGGTGAGAAGGTCTCAGTGTAGAAGACCATAGTAGAAGATGTGTGAGAAAGGTCTAGTGTAAGACAGACTATAGTAGAGATGTGTAGAATCTAGTAGCACCTAAGTAGAATGTGTTGAACCTCAGTGTAGACGCACCATAGTAATGAGATGTGGTGCAGAAGTCTCAGTGTGACAGGACCATAGTAGAGATGTGTTGAGAAGGTCTCAGTGTAGACAGACCATAGTAGAGATGGTGTTGAGAAGGTCTCAGTGTAGACGGACCATAGTAGAGAGTGTGAGAAGGTCTCGTGTAGACAGCCTAGTAGAGATGTGGTGAGAAGGTCTCAGTGTAGACCGACATAGTAGAGATGTGTGAGAAGTGTCTCAGTGTAGGACGACCATAGTAGAGATGTGTTGGAAGGTCTCAGTGTAGACGGGACCATAGTAGAGATTGTGTTGAGAAGGTCTCAGTGTAGTACAGACCATAGTAGAGATGTGGGAGAAGGTCTCAGTGTAAACCATAGTAGAAGATTGGTGTTGAGAAGGTCTCAGTGTGAGCAGCCCGTGTGAGATGTTGGGAAGGTCCCAGTGTTAGGAACCATAGTAGAGATGTGTTGAGAAGGTCTCAGTGTAGACAGACACATAGTGTGAGAAGTCCAGTGTGTACATAGTAGAGAGTGTTGAAAGTCTCAGTGTAGACAGCCCATGGTAGATGATGGTGTGAGAAGGTCTCAGTGTAACAGACTCATAGTAGAGAATTGGTGAGAAGGTCTCAGTTAGACAGACCATAGTAAGAGGTGTTTATGAAGGTCTCAGTGTAGACAGCCATTGGTAGTTAGATGTGGTGAAAGAGGTTCTCAGTGTAGACAGACCATAGTGAGTTGTGGTGAGGAGGTCTCAGTACGTAGACAGGGACCATTAGTATCAGATGTGTTGAGGAAGTGTCTCAGTGTAGACAGCCCATTTGGTAAGATGTGTGAGAAGGTCTCAGTGTAGACAGAACATAGTAGAGTGTGTTGAAGGAGGTCTCAGTGTAGACGACCATAGTAAAGGATGGTTGAGGAAGGTCTCAGTGTAGCAGCATGGTAGAGAGTGGTGAGAAGGTTCATGAACAGCTATAGTGTAGAGTCCAGTTAAGACAGACCTAGTAGAGATGTGTGAGGAGGTCTCAGTGTAGATGCACCCATAGGTAGGATGTGTGAGGAGGTTCCAGTGTAGACAGTACCATGTAGAGATGTGGTGAGAAGGTCATCAGTGTAAGACAGCCATAGGTAGAGATGTGTTAGAGAAGGTCTCCAGTGTAGGAGCAGACCATAGTAGCAGATGTTGGTGAGGAAGGTCTCAGTGTAGACAGCCATAGTAGAGATGTGTTCGGGAGGTCTCAGTGTAGACAGGACCATAGTAGAGATGTGTGAAGGTCGGTAGAAGCAGTGGATGGAGGTCTCAGTGGTAGACAGACATAGTAGAGATGTGGTGAGAGGGTCTCAGTGTAGACAGCCCATAGTAGAGATGGTGTTGAGGAGGTCTCTAGTGTAGACAGACCATAGTAGAGATTGTGTGGAGGAAGTCTCAGTGTAGACAGCCATAGTAGAATGTGTGGAGAAGGTCTCAGTGTAGACAGACCTAGTGAGATGTGTGAGAAAGGTCTCAGTGTAGACAGTACATAGTAGAGATGTGTTAAAGAGGAAGGTTCCTCAGTGTAGAGAGCCCATGGTAGAGTGTGTGAGATTGAGAAGGTCTCAGTGTAGACAGACCATAGTAGAGAGTGTTGAGAGGTCTCAGTGTTAGACAGCCATAGTAGATATGTGTTGAGGAAGGTCTCAGTGTAGACAGCCCTGTAGAGATTGGTGAGAAGGTGCTCAGTGTAGACAGACCCTAGTAGGATGTTTGAGGATGTCTCAGTGTAAAACCTAGTAGAGATGTGGTTGAGGAAGGTCTATGTAGAAGCCCATGGTAGAGATGTGGTGAGAAGGTCTCGTGTAGACAGCACCAAGAGCAGATGTGTTGAGGAGGTCTCAGTGTAGACAGACCATAGTAGAGATGTTTTGAGGAGGTCTCAGTTGTAGACAGCCCAGAAATGTGTAGAGGTTCTGTAGACATAGATGTAGAGATTGTGAAGTTCGGTCTCAGTGTAACGACCATAGTGAGATATGTTGAGGATGGTCTCAGTGAGACAACCATATATGGATGTGTTGAGAAGGTCTCAGTGTAGCAGGACCATAGTAAGAGATTGTGTTGAGAGTCTCAGTGTAGACACGACCATAGTAGAGACGTGTGAGAAGGTCTTCGTGTAGACAGACCATAGTAGAGATGTGTGAGAAGGTTAGTCTGCAGACCTGTGAGATGGAGCGCAGTGAACGCCATAGTTGAGATGTGGTGAGAGGTCTCAGTGTAGAAGACATAGTAGATAAACAGTTAAAGCCATGTAGAGATGTGTTAGAGAGGTCTACCACATGGGTATTCTCCAATTGATAACGTGAATATGTGGACTCCTAGTGGTACTGTAAGTTGTGGGTGACTAAAGGTAATTCACGTCTGTTCGGGTATCTGTCCCCTCTTGCCACTCCAGCCGTATGCAGATCCATATTGTTTTATTGAGCGTTTGCTGCACAGTGGGGATATCCTTATTTGTTCTACTGCTGCTAACAGTGTGCGACGAGTGGCAGATATTTTAAAATGAGTTGGGGGGCATGAGCTAGCTAATAAACGCTTGACTTTACTCCAGCATACAACACACATGGAGAGCATCACACAACCGTCAAACGCAAACGCAAACACAAACACAAACACAAACACACACACACACACACACAACAGGTAAGTAATATTCCCACACATACCACGGAACACATTCACACAAGCAAGCAACACACACATGCACAAATACACACACAAGCATCAAACTTCCATTCCCTTGCCCTTCACTCAACCAACTCCCACAAACACACCAACTCACAAACCACCAACCCACAAAACACACCAACTCACACACACACAACGCACAAACACACCAACTCACAAAACACTGACGACGCACTCACCCACATACCCCCTCGCCCGCCCCGCCGACCCCACCCCACCCCTCCCCCACCCGCCCCACCCCCCCCCACCCCCCTCCCCCCCCTCCCACACACACAGTCTTCAAGCTTGTTGTAGCTCTCATATTTGGGAAATGCCACCTATCCATCTCTACCCCTGTCCGTTCCTCCACGCTCTCCTCTCCCCCCTCCTTGGTGTATCTAATCTGCTTGTGTTTTATTAAAGCTGGTCTCATGATAGTAATACCATTCGACATGAGCAAACAAACAAAAAAAAAAAACAAAACAAAAAAAAAAAAAAAAA
>NW_024058244.1:0-62292 GCF_016432855.1 Salvelinus namaycush
GTAGAGATACTGTATATACTGTAATGACCTGGCTAGATCATAAAGGGGATACTAGTTGGTGTCTGTATATGGTAGAGATACTGTATACTGTAATGACTGGCTAGATCATAAAGGGATACTATTTGGTGTCTGTATATGGTAGAGATACTGTAATGACCTGGCTAGATCAAAAAGGGGATACTAGTTGGTGTCTGTATATGGTAGAGATACTGTATATACTGTAATGAACCTGGCTAGATCATAAAGGGATACTAGTGGTGTCTGTATATGGTAGAGATACTGTATATACTGTAATGACCTGGCTAGATCATAAAGGGAAGGCTGGCTCGCAAGGCTGCAGGCCCAGACGGCATTCCCAGCCGCGTCCTCAGAGCATGCGCAGACCAGCTGGCTGGTGTGTTTACGGACATATTCAATCAATCCTTATCCCAGTTGCTGTTCCCACATGCTTCAAGAGGGCCACCATTGTTCCTGTTCCCAAGAAAGCTAAGGTAACTGAGCTAAACGACTACCGCCCCGTAGCACTCACTTCCGTCATCATGAAGTGCTTTGAGAGACTAGTCAAGGACCATATCACCTCCACCCTACCGGACACCCTAGACCCACTCCAATTTGCTTACCGACCCAATAGGTCCACAGACGACGCAATCGCAACCACACTGCACACTGCCCTAACCCATCTGGACAAGAGGAATACCTATGTAAGAATGCTGTTCATCGATTATAGCACAGCATTTAACACCATTGTTCCCTCCAAACTCGTCATCAAGCTCCTGGGTCTCGACCCCGCCCTGTGCAACTGGGTCCTGGACTTCCTGACGGGCCGCCCCCAGGTGGTGAGGGTAGGTAACAACATCTCCACCCCGCTGATCCTCAACACTGGGGCCCCACAAGGGTGCGTTCTGAGCCCTCTCCTGTACTCCCTGTTCACCCACGACTGCGTGGCCATGCACGCCTCCAACTCAATCATCAAGTTTGCGGATGACACTACAGTGGTAGGCTTGATTACCAACAACGACGAGACGGCCTACAGGGAGGAGGTGAGGGCCCTCGGAGTGTGGTGTCAGGAAAATAACCTCACACTCAACGTCAACAAAACAAAGGAGATGATTGTGGACTTCAGGAAACAGCAGAGGGAGCACCCCCCTATCCACATCGACGGGTCAATAGTGGAGAAGGTGGAAAGTTTTAAGTTCCTCGGTGTACACATCACGGACAACCTGAATTGGTCCACCCACACAGACAGCGTTGTGAAGAAGGCGCAGCAGCGCCTCTTCAACCTCAGGAGGCTGAAGAAATTCGGCTTGTCACCAAAAGCACTCACAAACTTCTACAGATGCACAATCGAGAGCATCCTGTCGGGCTGTATCACCGCCTGGTACGGCAACTGCTCCGCCCACAACCGTAAGGCTCTCCAGAGGGTAGTGAGGTCTGCAGAACGCATCACCGGGGTCAAACTACCTGCCCTCCAGGACACCTACACCACCCGATGTCACAGGAAGGCCATAAAGATCATCAAGGACAACAACCACCCAAGCCACTGCCTGTTCACCCCGCTATCATCCAGAAGGCGAGGTCAGTACAGGTGCATCAAAGCAGGGACCGAGAGACTGAAAAACAGCTTCTATCTCAAGGCCATCAGACTGTTAAACAGCCACCACTAACATTTAGCGGCCGCTGCCAACATACTGACTCAACTCCAGCCACTTTAAAAATGGGAATTGATGGAAATTATGTAAAAATGTACCACTAGCCACTTTAAACAATGCCACTTAATATAATGTTTACATACCCTACATTACCCATCTCATATGTATATACTGTACTCTATATCATCTACTGCATCTTGCCATCTTTATGTAATACATGTACCGCTAGCCACTTTAAACTATGCCACTTTATGTTTACATACCCTACAGTACTCATCTCATATGTATATACCGTACTCTATACCATCTACTGCATCTGCCATGCCGTTCTGTACCACCACTCATTCATATATCTTTATGTACATATTCTTTATCCCTTTATCCCTTTACACTTGTGTGTGTGTGTAAGGTAGTAGTTGTGGAATTGTTAGGTTAGATTACTTGTTGGTTATTACTGCATTATCGGAACTAGAAGCACAAGCATTTCGCTACACTCGCATTAACATCTGCTAACCATGTGTATGTGACTAATAAAATTTGATTTGATTTGATTTATATACTGTAATGACCTGGCTAGATCATAAAGGGGATACTAGTTGGTGTCTGTATATGGTAGAGATACTGTATATACTGTAATGACCTGGCTAGATCATAAAGGGGATACTAGTTGGTGTCTGTATATTGTACAGATACTGTATATACTGTAATGACCTGGCTAGATCATAAAGGGATACTAGTTGGTGTCTGTATATGGTAGAGATACTGCAATGACCTAGTTAGATCATAAAGGGGATACTAGCTGGTGTCTGTATATGGTAGAGATACTGTATATACTGTAATGACCTGGCTAGATCATAAAGGGGATACTAGTTGGTGTCTGTATATGGTAGAGATACTGTAATGACCTGGCTAGATCATAAAGGGGATACTAGTTGGTGTCTGTATATGGTAGAGATACTGTAATGACCTGGCTAGATCATAAAGGGATACTAGTTGGTGTCTGTATATGGTAGAGATACTGTATATACTGTAATGACCTGGCTAAATCATAAAGGGATACTAGTTGGTGTCTGTATATGGTAGAGATACTGTATATACTGTAATGACCTGGCTAGATCATAAAGGGATACTAGTTGGTGTCTGTATATGGTAGAGATACTGTATATACTGTAATGACCTGGTTAGATCATAAAGGGGATACTAGTTGGTGTCTGTATATGGTAGAGATACTGTATATACTGTAATGACCTGGCTAGATCATAAAGGGGATACTAGTTGGTGTCTGTATATGGTAGAGATACTGTATATACTGTAATGACCTGGTTAGATAATAAAGGGGATACTAGTTGGTGTCTGTATATGGTAGAGATACTGTAATGACCTGGCTAGATCATAAAGGGGATACTAGTTGGTATTTGTATATGGTAGAGATACTGTATATACTGTAATGACCTGGTTAGATCATAAAGGGGATACTAGTTGGTGTCTGTATATGGTAGAGATACTGTATATACTGTAATGACCTGGCTAGATCATAAAGGGGATACTAGTTGGTGTCTGTATATGGTAGATATACTGTATATACTGTAATGACCTGGCTAGATCATAAAGGGGATACTAGTTGGTGTCTGTATATGGTAGAGATACTGTAATGACCTGGCTAGATCATAAAGGGGATACCAGTTGGTGTCTGTATATGGTAGAGATACTGTATATACTGTAATGACCTGGTTAGATCATAAAGGGGATACTAGTTGGTGTCTGTATATGGTAGAGATACTGTATATACTGTAATGACCTGGCTAGATCATAAAGGGGATACTAGTTGGTGTCTGTATATGGTAGAGATACTGTATATACTGTAATGACCTGGCTAGATCATAAAGGGGATACTAGTTGGTGTCTGTATATGGTAGAGATACTGTATATACTGTAATGACCTGGTTAGATCATAAAGGGGATACTAGTTGGTGTCTGTATATGGTAGAGATACTGTATATACTGTCATGACCTGGCTAGATCATAAAGGGGATACTAGTTGGTGTCTGTATATGGTAGAGATACTGTATATACTGTCATGACCTGGCTAGATCATAAAGGGGATACTAGTTGGTGTCTGTATATGGTAGTGATACTGTATATACTGTAATGACCTGGCTAGATCATAAAGGGGATACTAGTTGGTGTCTGTATATGGTATAGATACTGTATATACTGTAATGACCTGGCTAGATCATAAAGGGGATACTAGTTGGTGTCTGTATATGGTAGAGATACTGTATATACTGTAATGACCTGGTTAGATCATAAAGGGGATACTAGTTGGTGTCTGTATATGGTAGAGATACTGTAATGAGCTGGTTAGATCATAAAGGGGATACTAGCTGGTGTATGTATATGGTAGAGATACTGTATATAATGTAATGACCTGGCTAGATCATAAAGGGGATACTAGTTGGTGTCTGTATATGGTAGAGATACTGTAATGACCTGGCTAGATCATAAAGGGGATACCAGTTGGTGTCTGTATATGGTAGAGATACTGTATATACTGTAATGACCTGGTTAGATTATAAAGGGGATACTAGTTGGTGTCTGTATATGGTAGAGATACTGTAATGAGCTGGTTAGATCATAAAGGGGATACTAGCTGGTGTCTGTATATGGTAGAGATACTGTATATACTGTAATGACCTGGCTAGATAATAAAGGGGATACTAGTTGGTGTCTGTATATGGTAGAGATACTGTAATGACCTGGCTAGATCAAAAAGGGGATACTAGTTGGTGTCTGTATATGGTAGAGATACTGTATATACTGTAATTACCTGGCTAGATCATAAAGGGATACTAGTTGGTGTCTGTATATGGTAGAGATACTGTATATACTGTAATGACCTGGCTAGATCATAAAGGGGATACTAGTTGGTGTCTGTATATGGTAGAGATACTGTATATACTGTAATGACCTGGTTAGATCATAAAGGGATACTAGTTGGTGTCTGTATATGGTAGAGATACTGTATATACTGTAATGACCTGGTTAGATCATAAAGGGGATACTAGTTGGTGTCTGTATATGGTAGAGATACTGTATATACTGTAATGACCTGGCTAGATCATAAAGGGGATACTAGTTGGTGTCTGTATATGGTAGAGATACTGTAATGACCTGGCTAGATCATAAAGGGGATACTAGTTGGTGTCTGTATATGGTAGAGATACTGTATATACTGTAATGACCTGGCTAGATCATAAAGGGGATACTAGTTGGTGTCTGTATATGGTAGAGATACTGTATATACTGTAATGACCTGGTTAGATCATAAAGGGGATACTAGTTGGTGTCTGTATATGGTAGAGATACTGTAATGACCTGGCTAGATCATAAAGGGGATACTAGTTGGTGTCTGTATATGGTAGAGATACTGTATATACTGTAATGACCTGGCTAGATCATAAAGGGGATACTAGTTGGTGTCTGTATATGGTAGAGATCCTGTAATGACCTGGCTAGATCATAAAGGGGATACCAGTTGGTGTCTGTATATGGTAGAGATACTGTATATACTGTAATGACCTGGTTAGATCATAAAGGGGATACTAGTTGGTGTCTGTATATGGTAGAGATACTGTATATACCTGTAATGACCTGGTTAGATCATAAAGGGGATACTAGTTGGTGTCTGTATATGGTAGAGATACTGTATATACTGTAATGACCTGGCTAGATCATAAAGGGGATACTAGTTGGTGTCTGTATATGGTAGAGATACTGTATATACTGTAATGACCTGGTTAGATCATAAAGGGGATACTAGTTGGTGTCTGTATATGGTAGAGATACTGTATATACTGTAATGACCTGGTTAGATCATAAAGGGGATACTAGTTGGTGTCTGTATATGGTTGTGATACTGTATATACTGTAATGACCTGGCTAGATCATAAAGGGGATACTAGTTGGTGTCTGTATATGGTAGAGATACTGTATATACTGTAATGACCTGGCTAGATCATTTAGGGATACTAGTTGGTGTCTGTATATGCTAGAGATACTGTATATACTGTAATGACCTGGCTAGATCATAAAGGGGATACTAGTTGGTGTCTGTATATGGTAGAGATACTGTATATACTGTAATGACCTGGTTAGATCATAAAGGGGATACTAGTTGGTGTCTGTATATGGTAGTGATACTGTATATACTGTAATGACCTGGCTAGATCATAAAGGGGATACTAGTTGGTGTCTGTATATGGTAGAGATACTGTATATACTGTAATGACCTGGCTAGATCATAAAGGGGATACTAGTTGGTGTCTGTATATGGTAGAGATACTGTATATACTGTAATGACCTGGTTAGATCATAAAGGGGATACTAGTTGGTGTCTGTATATGGTAGAGATACTGTAATGACCTGGCTAGATCATAAAGGGGATACTAGTTGGTGTCTGTATATGGTAGAGATACTGTATATACTGTAATGACCTGGCTAGATCATAAAGGGGATACTAGTTGGTGTCTGTATATGGTAGAGATCCTGTAATGACCTGGATAGATCATAAAGGGGATACCAGTTGGTGTCTGTATATGGTAGAGATACTGTATATACTGTAATGACCTGGTTAGATCATAAAGGGGATACTAGTTGGTGTCTGTATATGGTAGAGATACTGTATATACCTGTAATGACCTGGTTAGATCATAAAGGGGATACTAGTTGGTGTCTGTATATGGTAGAGATACTGTATATACTGTAATGACCTGGCTAGATCATAAAGGGGATACTAGTTGGTGTCTGTATATGGTAGAGATACTGTATATACTGTAATGACCTGGTTAGATCATAAAGGGGATACTAGTTGGTGTCTGTATATGGTAGAGATACTGTATATACTGTAATGACCTGGTTAGATCATAAAGGGGATACTAGTTGGTGTCTGTATATGGTTGTGATACTGTATATACTGTAATGACCTGGCTAGATCATAAAGGGGATACTAGTTGGTGTCTGTATATGGTAGAGATACTGTATATACTGTAATGACCTGGCTAGATCATAAAGGGATACTAGTTGGTGTCTGTATATGCTAGAGATACTGTATATACTGTAATGACCTGGCTAGATCATAAAGGGGATACTAGTTGGTGTCTGTATATGGTAGAGATACTGTATATACTGTAATGACCTGGTTAGATCATAAAGGGGATACTAGTTGGTGTCTGTATATGGTAGTGATACTGTATATACTGTAATGACCTGGCTAGATCATAAAGGGGATACTAGTTGGTGTCTGTATATGGTAGAGATACTGTATATACTGTAATGACCTGGCTAGATCATAAAGGGGATACTAGTTGGTGTCTGTATATGGTAGTGATACTGTATATACTGTAATGACCTGGCTAGATCATAAAGGGGATACTAGTTGGTGTCTGTATATGGTAGAGATACTGTATATACTGTAATGACCTGGTTAGATCATAAAGGGGATACTAGTTGGTGTCTGTATATGGTAGAGATACTGTAATGAGCTGGTTAGATCATAAAGGGGATACTAGCTGGTGTATGTATATGGTAGAGATACTGTATATAATGTAATGACCTGGCTAGATCATAAAGGGGATACTAGTTGGTGTCTGTATATGGTAGAGATACTGTATAAACTGTAATGACCTGGCTAGATCATAAAGGGGATACTAGTTGGTGTCTGTATATGGTAGAGATACTGTAATGACCTGGCTAGATCATAAAGGGGATACCAGTTGGTGTCTGTATATGGTAGAGATACTGTATATACTGTAATGACCTGGTTAGATCATAAAGGGGATACTAGTTGGTGTCTGTATATGGTAGAGATACTGTAATGAGCTGGTTAGATCATAAAGGGGATACTAGCTGGTGTCTGTATATGGTAGAGATACTGTATATACTGTAATGACCTGGCTAGATAATATAGGGGATACTAGTTGGTGTCTGTATATGGTAGAGATACTGTAATGACCTGGCTAGATCAAAAAGGGGATACTAGTTGGTGTCTGTATATGGTAGAGATACTGTATATACTGTAATTACCTGGCTAGATCATAAAGGGATACTAGTTGGTGTCTGTATATGGTAGAGATACTGTATATACTGTAATGACCTGGCTAGATCATAAAGGGGATACTAGTTGGTGTCTGTATATGGTAGAGATACTGTATATACTGTAATGACCTGGCTAGATCATAAAGGGATACTAGTTGGTGTCTGTATATGGTAGAGATACTGTATATACTGTAATGACCTGGTTAGATCATAAAGGGGATACTAGTTGGTGTCTGTATATGGTAGAGATACTGTATATACTGTAATGACCTGGCTAGATCATAAAGGGGATACTAGTTGGTGTCTGTATATGGTAGAGATACTGTAATGACCTGGCTAGATCATAAAGGGGATACTAGTTGGTGTTTGTATATGGTAGAGATACTGTATATACTGTAATGACCTGGTTAGATCATAAAGGGGATACTAGTTGGTGTCTGTATATGGTAGAGATACTGTATATACTGTAATGACCTGGCTAGATCATAAAGGGGATACTAGTTGGTGTCTGTATATGGTAGAGATCCTGTAATGACCTGGCTAGATCATAAAGGGGATACCAGTTGGTGTCTGTATATGGTAGAGATACTGTATATACTGTAATGACCTGGTTAGATCATAAAGGGGATACTAGTTGGTGTCTGTATATGGTAGAGATACTGTATATACTGTAATGACCTGGTTAGATCATAAAGGGGATACTAGTTGGTGTCTGTATATGGTAGAGATACTGTATATACTGTAATGACCTGGCTAGATCATAAAGGGGATACTAGTTGGTGTCTGTATATGGTAGAGATACTGTATATACTGTAATGACCTGGTTAGATCATAAAGGGTGTAGCGGTATTAATTAGAGAAAGGTAAAGAAGATTTTGTTCGGGCGCCAGGCAGGTATTAACCCTGCCGAAAGAAAAGAATAGTAGAACAGCGAGAGTACCACTACCAGACCCACACACATCAACAGAAGAGACTGCCTAGAGTGTAGCCTGTTGACCAGATAGCCAGCGGAGAGAAAAAGAATACACACCCTATAGATCACACATCACATCACAGTCCTTCCACAATTCTTGGTAACCCCACCAAACATACCTCATATAACAATAATGGCAGAGCAAATAAACAGCAACTTCATACAATACGAATGAAACCAGTCATCACACAGAGGATTTTCAAGAGTTTGTATTTTATTCCTGGGAAGGAGTGCAGAGGGTATGAATGTGTGGTGTTCATATACACACTAGTCCAGCTCCAATGAAACTTCAATGTACTTAGGAAATAGAGTCGGTTGCAGTGTAAAGCACTGGAACATAGCGTGAAGAGAAAGAGAGAAAGGGAACAAGAGAGGGCTTAGCTGTGGGCTTGAGGTTGCAGGTATCCGGTCTGACTGTCCGATGGTATGTTGGGTTGTAGTTGAACGCTTCGCAACAAATGTTGCTACTAATCCATTTGATCCATAACGATCGTGGTCCCAAATGAGAACAACCACGTCGTCGAGCGATCACACCGAGGATTGATCCAAACACTGTACAACCACATACGCTGAAGACAAACAAAAAACCTCTGCAGCATAGCACACAACAAAAACTGTCGCGCCAATCAATAGCTCCTCTCCAATAGAGCTTAACGAGCTCTTTTATCTCCTCCTTCCTACTGCTCATGCGCTCTTAAAGTGGCAGCGCACTTAAGTGCAGGATTTCGCCACACTCCTCCCCCCATGAAAAAACAAAGCCTGTAGAAACAGAGAGGATGCAGGCTTTGACAAGTTAATGTTCCTGCTATCCAAAACCAGGGAAGTCCTCATCATCAGAGTCCTCCACGAAGAGTTCCTGCAGGTGTTGCTTTTGCCTGCGATCCAGCTCTTCTGCCGTAGGGTAGCAAGACTTTAGGTCAACAACATGCACCGTCCTGACATCTTCCCCAGTGTCCTCCAAACAGACCAAGTAGTTCACTGGTCCCAACTGCTGCACTACACGGTATGGGCCTTTCCATCTCGAAGCTAGCTTGGCAGTGAACTTCTTAGATGCCTTCGACAGATGATGGGAACGTACCCAGACACGAGACTGGGGTGGGAAACACACGTCTCGTCTATGTTTATCATAGTTTCTCAGCTGTCGTTGTTTGGCTTTGGTTTTGCTGGCCTCCACTCTGGCTAGCAAGGTGTGGTGGTGCTGTACGGCATCAAACGCTGGGCAGTCAGGTGAAACATTAGAACTTTGCAAGACTCTGTCCTTCGGACCTTTCAGTGGTCTTCCCAGGTGGAGTTCAGCGGGAGTGACCCCAGAAGTCTCCTGCACGGCAGAGTTCAGTGCAAAGCGAAATTCAGGAAGATGTTGATCCCACCTTGTGTGCTGATCCCCCACGAATAAAGCAATCATCCCTTTCAGGGTACGGTTTACCCTCTCGGTCAGGTTGGTCTGAGGATGGTAGGCTGTGGTCAGCTTGGCAATTACACCCCAGTAGGTACAAAGCTCTTTGTATATTCCTGATATGAACTGCGGACCTCGGTCAGAGAGGATTTGGTCTGGAATTCCGAATCTGGTAAAGACCTCCCGTCGCAGAATTAGAGCAATGGCTGATGCAGTGGCTTTGCGGAGTGGAAACAACTCCACCCAGTGTGTGTAGTAGTCCACTACCACCAATAAAAATTCATTCCGGGTCCCCCGGCAGGGAGGAAAAGGTCCCATGAGGTCAATTCCCAACATTTCATTTGGATGGTTTACCACGGTCTGCTGCATTTTTCCAGCCGGTCTGCCAATGTCTGGTTTGTATTTCTGGCAGACTTCACACTGCTGTACAAACTTACGGGTATCAACCCACATGCCTGGCCAGTAAACCACCTCTTGTAGTCTTCGATACGTCTTAAAAACGTCAAGATGGCCACTCATGGGGTTAGCATGATAAGCTTGGATTATCTGGTCACTCAATGTAGAGGGAATGAAGACGCGATAATGGGAGCTGTGTATTCCCTCTCCTCTTGGAGTTTTTCGATACACTTTATCCTGAATTATGCTATACTTATCATTGAAACGACTCTTTGAGTCTTCTTCAGACAGACTCTTGTGGATCGCCATGATGGCAGCATCCTTCTGCTGGGCTCTCCATACACTCTCATCATCCAGAGGAAAGGAATCATCCAGACACTTAGCGGTAGTGTAAGTGCTGCACAAGGGAGGACAAACATTGGCAGTCTCTGTAATCCGAGAAAGGGCATCTGGTACAACGTTCAGTTTTCCTTTGCGATACTCAATGATGAAGTCAAACTTCTGCAGTCGGATAGACCAGCGAATAAGACGGCTGTTGGTCTTGCCTGATGCCAGAACCCACTGCAGAGCAGCGTGGTCTGTGACAACGGTGAATATCTTCGCCTCCAAGTAGTAGCTCCATTTCTCCAAAGCCCAGACCACAGCGAGGCACTCCCTTTCAGTCGTTGAATAATTCCTCTCGGCTGAATTAAGGGTGCGACTTGCATAGGCAAGAACTTCTTCTGTTCCAAGTCCTATTTGTTGAGCCAAAACGGCTCCAAGTCCTGTTTGACTTGCATCCGTGTACACAATGAAATGAGCATTCAAGTTAGGATGTCCAAGCACTGGAGGAGTAATGAGACTGTTTTTGAGTGTTTCAAATGCACTTTGGCATGCAGAGGTCCATTGGAATTTCACACCCTTCTTCTTAAGGTGGTTGAGGGGTTCGGCGACCTTTGAAAAGTTAGGCACAAACCTGTGGTACCATCCAGCCATACCCAGAAAACGCTGAACAGCCTTGAGGGATGTGGGAATGGGGAATTCCTGCACGGCTGCAACTTTGGCTGGATCTGCATGGATACCTTCAGCATTAACCACATGCCCAAGGAACTTGAGTTCTAGCAAACAGAAACGACACTTCTTCAAGTTCAAGGTCAAACCTGCAGCCTTTAGTCTGTCGAAGACGGACTGTATGTCTTTCAGATGATCCGCGACAGAGGAAGAGTAGATTATGATGTCATCCAGATACACAAGACAATTTCTACCCCTCAGATCTCCCAGGACAGTCTCCATCAACCTTTGGAAGGTTGCTGGAGCATTCTTCAAACCAAAAGGCATGACTTTGAAGGAGTACAAACCAGCAGGGGTGACAAAGGCAGTCTTGTCCTGACTAGCGGGATCCATTGCCACCTGCCAATAACCACTGTTCAGATCCAGATGACTAAAGATAGATGCTCCTGCCAGAGATTCCAGTATGTCATTTATGTTTGGTAGAGGGTAGGCATCGCTTTCTGTTATGGCATTCGGCTTCCTGTAGTCCACACAGAATCGATATCCACCATCTTTCTTAGGAATCAGGACAACCGGAGAAGCCCATCCGGAAAAAGACGGTTCCACAATTCCATTCTCCAACATGCTTTTGAGCAGTTCATTGAGGATTGCCAGTTTGGCGGGGGACAACCTGTAGGGACGCTGCTTAATAGGGACATCATGCCGGGTATAGATTTTGTGTTTGAAGATGGTTGTACGGCCGAGTGTAAGAGAGCAGACCTCACTGTTCATCTCCAACATCTGGGAGAGCTTACACCTTTCCTCATCCGACAGACATGCCTGTTCCACTGCTTGTTTGATGTAGAAATCAGCATCAGGTTTGCTTTTGCTCTCGGATAGAAGGGGGGGTACGGCGGTAATCAGGGTGACAGTTGGGTTCTCCGACTTCACTGGTGGAACATGTTTTTGTCTTTGTCTTTTTATATTTTCTCGGTCTCTGACTTGACCTTGTCCGGACTCTGCATAATGTAGCAGGCTCCAGCCTGAAATCAGTGCATTACCAGGTTGAAATGGATGAGGCTGGGAATAGTCAGAGTGCAGCCGATAGGAGGGTTCGGACATCGAGATGGTCAGTCCACTGAAGAACAGGAAGTCTAGACCAAGGACTACAGCAAATGCAAGGTTTGAATCTGCAAGAATAGCCACAGGAAGTTTAATAGTCTCATCATGCAGTTGTATTATTATACTAATCCAGCCCAAAGGGGTGGTAGGTTCTCCATTGGCCAAGTACAATGGTCCCTCCTCCCATGTTTGTAGCTCCTCATGAGGTAATGCCATTTTCTGCCACAGGGCCTCTTGCATCAGGGTGTAAGTTGCTCCTGTGTCAATTATGGCCTTCCCTCTCCAGTTCCTAACAGTCAGGGGCACCAATAGTTGTTGCGGAATAGGAATAAGACCGCTAGTTGTGATTTCTAAAGGCTTCATGGGCATTAAGGCTGACCCAATGGTATGCAAGCCACCACGTCTGTCCAGACTGTCGGTCTTCTGTCCTTTCTGACCTTTTCCGGAATCCTGACGCTGGACAAAGAGCGGGCAAGAACCTGGAGGATGTTGGACTTTACACCTCCAACACATCACTGGACTTTTGTCTTGGCTCTTGGGTACAAATATCTGAGATGGTTTAGCCCTAGGAGAGCTATGGGTATACTGGGATGAAGAAACAGGGGTTTTAGTTTGAAGGTGGTGCTTCCAGTCCTTCTCAAACTGAGTCCCCAGACGCACCAGATCATCAACATTCTGCACACGTTCTCGAAGTTGACTAGCAAGGCGGGGAATCATGTTCTTGAGAATGAGTTTGACCATCTCCGGCTCAGTAATGGCAGCCTTCCATCTCCTACATAGAACTCGATAGGAGAAGGCAAAGTCCCGTATTGGCTCTGCTTCACCCTGGACTCTGTTACGAACACGTTCCGCCAGTTCATCCCCATAATCCTCTGAGAGGAAGGCTGAGAGAAATATTTTTTGAAACTCCTCCCAGGTTTTCACATGTTCACAGGCTATCTCCCACCAGTCTCTTGCTGTACCATGGAGAACACTGCGGAGGGTGGCAAGAACCTCCCAGTCAGTAAGGGGCCGGATAGAAAGAAAATCATTACACTTAGATAAGAAAAACAGTGGATCAACATCATCTTCTGGGCTGCCAAAAGTGGGGAAAAGTAGTTTGATAGGGAGGGAGCGCTCTAGAGGAGGCATGACAGTTTCAGCGGGAGTTCTGTTTAACAGTATCTTCATAGGGGGTTTTGTAGTGCTACCTGTTCCTATTCCGTTACTGACCAAGCCAGTGGCAGAGGTAAAACCTAAGGGAGGTACAGAAGATTTGTCCAGAAGGGAAAAGCCTTTCATTACCTCCTGGTGCAGCTCTTCCATTTGAAGGTCTGTGGCCTTCTGTGCTTTTCCCATCTCATTTACGGTGTCCTTTTTAGTTTGTTCAATCAACAATCGTAGTTCCCCTGTGAGAGAGTTCTTCATGTCCTCCATAACTTCCTTCAGATAAGAACACACTCCCTTCACAACAGAGGCTGACTCCTCTGCTCTCTGTTTTTGTTCCTCCTCAAGATAGAGTAGGACTTGCTGATGGTTAGATTCCATTTGTGTTTTGAACTGGTGCAGTTGTCCCTGAATATCCTGTTTCAGAGAATCGTGTGAATATTTCTGTCTCTGAACAATTTGTTGTTGGTTTTCCTCCATTTGACAGGGAAGGTAATCCAACCTCAGCTGCACATCTGTCTGATGAGCCTCCACACATTCACTGAGTTTGCGAATGGCATTCTCCTGCATTGTCAAACTATGATTGGTGTGTGTCCATTGATGTTCCAGTCGTCCAGTGATCACAGAGACACCTCTCCCAGTCTCTCTGGGCAGGGTAACAGGAAGAGGTTGAGGTGAGGGTAATGGTGGAGAGGTTATAGGCGAGCCAGAAACCTGGGGATTAGGGTCAGTGCTATCCAACTCCATTAGTTCATCGAATCCTTCCACAATGAAAGAATCTTGAACACGATTACCATTAGGTGTGTCCACATTGACACAGTATGGGGTTCCAACAAAAGACATGATTCAACCTTGTGTGGATGGTGTCAGGGGTGTTTCTCTTCAAGTCCCTGTTTGGGCGCCACTTCTGTAGCGGTATTAATTAGAGAAAGGTAAAGAAGATTTTGTTCGGGCGCCAGGCAGGTATTAACCCTGCCGAAAGAAAAGAATAGTAGAACAGCGAGAGTACCACTACCAGACCCACACACATCAACAGAAGAGACTGCCTAGAGTGTAGCCTGTTGACCAGATAGCCAGCGGAGAGAAAAAGAATACACCCTATAGATCACACATCACATCACAGTCCTTCCACAATTCTTGGTAACCCCACCAAACATACCTCATATAACAATAATGGCAGAGCAAATAAACAGCAACTTCATACAATAACAAATGAACCCAGTCATCACACCGAGGATTTGCAATAGTTTGTATTTTCTTCCTGGGAAGGAGTGCAGAGGGTATGAATGTGTGGTGTTCATATACACACTAGTCCAGCTCCAATGAAACTTCAATGTACTTAGGAAATAGAGTCGGTTGCAGTGTAAAGCACTGGAACATAGCGTGAAGAGAAAGAGAGAAAGGGAACAAGAGAGGGCTTAGCTGTGGTCTTGAGGTTGCAGGTATCCGGTCTGACTGTCCGATGGTATGTTGGGTTGTAGTTGAACGCTTCGCAACAAATGTTGCTACTAATCCATTTGATCCATAACCATCGCGGTCCCAGATGAGAACAACCACGTCGTCGAGCGATCACACCGAGGATTGATCCAAACACTGTACAACCACATACGCTGAAGACAAACAAAAAACCTCTGCAGCATAGCACACAACAAAAACTGTCGCGCCAATCAATAGCTCCTCTCCAATTGAGCTTAACGAGCTCTTTTATCTCCTCCTTCCTACTGCTCATGCGCTCTTAAAGTGGCAGTGCACATAAGTGCAGGATTTCGCCACAAGGGGATACTAGTTGGTGTCTGTATATGGTTGTGATACTGTATATACTGTAATGACCTGGCTAGATCATAAAGGGGATACTAGTTGGTGTCTGTATATGGTAGAGATACTGTATATACTGTAATGACCTGGCTAGATCATAAAGGGATACTAGTTGGTGTCTGTATATGCTAGAGATACTGTATATACTGTAATGACCTGGCTAGATCATAAAGGGGATACTAGTTGGTGTCTGTATATGGTAGAGATACTGTATATACTGTAATGACCTGGTTAGATCATAAAGGGGATACTAGTTGGTGTCTGTATATGGTAGAGATACTGTATATACTGTAATGACCTGACTAGATCATAAAGGGATACTAGTTGGTGTCTGTATATGGTAGAGATACTGTAATGACCTAGTTAGATAATAAAGGGGATACTAGTTGGTGTCTGTATATGCTAGAGATACTGTATATACTGTAATGACCTGGCTAGATAATAAAGGGGATACTAGTTGGTGTCTGTATATGGTAGAGATACTGTATATACTGTAATGACCTGGTTAGATCATAAAGGGGATACTAGTTGGTGTCTGTATATGGTAGAGATACTGTATATACTGTATTGACCTGACTAGATCATAAAGGGATACTAGTTGGTGTCTGTATATGGTAGAGATACTGTAATGACCTGGTTAGATCATAAAGGGGATACTAGTTGGTGTCTGTATATGGTAGAGATACTGTATATACTGTAATGACCTGGCTAGATCATAAAGGGATACTAGTTGGTGTCTGTATATGGTAGAAATACTGTATATACTGTAATGACCTGGCTAGATCATAAAGGGGATACTAGTTGGTGTCTGTACATGGTAGAAATACTGTATATACTGTAATGACCTGGCTAGATCATAAAGGGGATACTAGTTGGTGTCTGTATATGGTAGAGATACTGTATATACTGTAATGACCTGGCTAGATCATAAAGGGGATACTAGTTGGTGTCTGTATATGGTTGGAGATACTGTAAATACTGTAATGACCTGGCTAGATCATAAAGGCCGGTGTCTGTATATGACCGAATACAAACAGTGTAGCTATTCTCTCCGCAAGGCAATCAAACAGGCTAAGTCCCAGTACAGAGACAAAATCGAGTCGCAATTCAACAGCTCAGACACAAGAGGTATGTGGCAGGGTCTACAGTCAATCACGGATTACAAAAAGAAAACCGGCCCCGTCGCGGACCAGGATGTCTTGCTCCCAGACAGGCTTAACAACTTTTTTGCCCGCTTTGAGGACGGTGCAGTGCCACTGACACGGCCCCCTACCAAAACCTGCGGGCTCTCCTTCACTGCAGCCGAGGTGAGTAAAACATTTAAACGTGTTAACCCTCGCAAGGCTGCAGGCCCAGACGGCATTCCCAGCCTGGTGTGTTTACGGACATATTCAATCAATCCTTATCCCAGTCTGCTGTTCCCACATGCTTCAAGAGGGCCACCATTGTTCCTGTTCCCAAGAAAGCTAAGGTAACTGAGCTAAACGACTACCGCCCCGTAGCACTCACTTCCGTCATCATGAAGTGCTTTGAGAGACTAGTCAAGGACCATATCACCTCCACCCTACCGGACACCCTAGACCCACTCCAATTTGCTTACCGACCCAATAGGTCCACAGACGACGCAATCGCAACCACACTGCACACTGCCCTAACCCATCTGGACAAGAGGAATACCCATGTGAGAATGCTGTTCATCGATTACAGCTCAGCATTTAACACCATAGTACCCTCCAAACTCGTCATCAAGCTCGAGACCCTGGGTCTCGACCCCGCCCTGTGCAACTGGGTCCTGGACTTCCTGACGGGCCGCCCCCAGGTGGTGAGGGTAGGTAACAACATCTCCACCCCGCTGATCCTCAACACTGGGGCCCCACAAGGGTGCGTTCTGAGCCCTCTCCTGTACTCCCTGTTCACCCACGACTGCGTGGCCATGCACGCCTCCAACTCAATCATCAAGTTTGCGGATGACACTACAGTGGTAGGCTTGATTACCAACAACGACGAGACGGCCTACAGGGAGGAGGTGAGGGCCCTCGGAGTGTGGTGTCAGGAAAATAACCTCACACTCAACGTCAACAAAACAAAGGAGATGATTGTGGACTTCAGGAAACAGCAGAGGGAGCACCCCCCTATCCACATCGACGGGTCAATAGTGGAGAAGGTGGAAAGTTTTAAGTTCCTCGGTGTACACATCACGGACAAACTGAATTGGTCCACCCACACAGACAGCGTTGTGAAGAAGGCGCAGCAGCGCCTCTTCAACCTCAGGAGGCTGAAGAAATTCGGCTTGTCACCAAAAGCACTCACAAACTTCTACAGATGCACAATCGAGAGCATCCTGTCGGGCTGTATCACCGCCTGGTACGGCAACTGCTCCGCCCACAACCGTAAGGCTCTCCAGAGGGTAGTGAGGTCTGCAGAACGCATCACCGGGGGCAAACTACCTGCCCTCCAGGACACCTACACCACCCGATGTCACAGGAAGGCCATAAAGATCATCAAGGACAACAACCACCCAAGCCACTGCCTGTTCACCCCGCTATCATCCAGAAGGCGAGGTCAGTACAGGTGCATCAAAGCAGGGACCGAGAGACTGAAAAACAGCTTCTATCTCAAGGCCATCAGACTGTTAAACAGCCACCACTAACATTTAGCGGCCGCTGCCAACATACTGACTCAACTCCAGCCACTTTAAAAATGGGAATTGATGGAAATTGTGTAAAAATGTACCACTAGCCACTTTAAACAATGCCACTTAATATAATGTTTACATACCCTACATTACCCATCTCATATGTATATACTGTACTCTATATCATCTACTGCATCTTGCCATCTTTATGTAATACATGTACCACTAGCCACTTTAAACTATGCCACTTTATGTTTACATACCCTACAGTACTCATCTCATATGTATATACCGTACTCTATACCATCTACTGCATCTGCCATGCCGTTCTGTACCACCACTCATTCATATATCTTTATGTACATATTCTTTATCCCTTTACACTTGTGTGTGTGTGTAAGGTAGTAGTTGTGGAATTGTTAGGTTAGATTACTTGTTGGTTATTACTGCATTGTCGGAACTAGAAGCACAAGCATTTCGCTACACTCGCATTAACATCTGCTAACCATGTGTATGTGACTAATAAAATTTGATTTGATTTGATTTGAGTTGGTGTCTGTATATGGTAGAGATACTGTATATACTGTAATGACCTGGCTAGATCATAAAGGGGATACTAGTTGGTGTCTGTATATGGTAGAGATACTGTATATACTGTAATGACCTGGCTAGATCATAAAGGGGATACTAGTTGGTGTCTGTATATGGTAGAGATACTGTATATACTGTAATGACCTGGCTAGATCATAAAGGGGATACTAGTTGGTGTCTGTATATGGTAGAGATACTGTATATACTGTAATGACCTGGCTAGATCATAAAGGGGATACAAGTTGGTGTCTGTATATGGTAGAGATACTGTATATACTGTAATGACCTGGTTAGATCATAAAGGGATACTAGTTGGTGTCTGTATATGGTAGAGATACTGTATATACTGTAATGACCTGGCTAGATCATAAAGGGGATACTAGTTGGTGTCTGTATATGGTAGAGATACTGTAATGACCTGGCTAGATCATAAAGGGGATACTAGTTGGGGTCTGTATATGGTAGACATACTGTATATACTGTAATGACCTGGCTAGATCATAAAGGGGATACTAGTTGGTGTCTGTATATGGTAGAGATACTGTATATACTGTAATGACCTGGTTAGATCATAAAGGGATACTAGTTGATGTCTGTATATGGTAGAGATACTGTATATACTGTAATGACCTGGTTAGATCACAAAGGGATACTAGTTGATGTCTGTATATGGTAGAGATACTGTATATACTGTAATGACCTGGCTAGATCATAAAGGGGATACTAGTTGGTGTCTGTATATGGTAGAGATACTGTAATGACCTGGTTAGATCATAAAGGGGATACTAGTTGGTGTCTGTATATGGTAGAGATACTGTAATGACCTGGTTAGATCATAAAGGGGATACTAGGTGGTGTCTGTATATGGTAGAGATACTGTATATACTGTAATGACCTGGCTAGATCATAAAGGGGATACTAGTTGGTGTCTGTATATGGTAGAGATACTGTAATGACCTGGTTAGATCATAAAGGGGATACTAGGTGGTGTCTGTATATGGTAGAGATACTGTATATACTGTAATGACCTGGCTAGATCATAAAGGGGATACAAGTTGGTGTCTGTATATGGTAGAGATACTGTATATACTGTAATGACCTGGTTAGATCATAAAGGGGATACTAGTTGGTGTCTGTATATGGTAGAGATACTGTAATGACCTGGTTAGATCATAAAGGGGATACTAGTTGGTGTCTGTATATGGTAGAGATACTGTATATACTGTAATGACCTGGCTAGATCATAAAGGGGATACTAGTTGGTGTCTGTATATGGTAGAGATACTGTAATGACCTGGTTAGATCATAAAGGGGATACTAGGTGGTGTATGTATATGGTAGAGATACTGTATATACTGTAATGACCTGGCTAGATCATAAAGGGGATACAAGTTGGTGTCTGTATATGGTAGAGATACTGTATATACTGTAATGACCTGGTTAGATCATAAAGGGGATACTAGTTGGTGTCTGTATATGGTAGAGATACTGTAATGACCTGGTTAGATCATAAAGGGGATACTAGTTGGTGTCTGTATATGGTAGAGATACTGTATATACTGTAATGACCTGGCTAGATCATAAAGGGGATACTAGTTGGTGTCTGTATATAGTAGAGATGCTGTATATACTGTAATGACCTGGCTAGATCATAAAGGGGATACTAGTTGGTGTCTGTATATGGTAGAGATACTGTATATACTGTAATGACCTGGCTAGATCATAAAGGGGATACTAGTTGGTGTCTGTATATGGTAGAGATACTGTATATACTGTAATGACCTGGTTAGATCATAAAGGGGATACTAGTTGGTGTCTGTATATGGTAGAGATACTGTATATACTGTAATGACCTGGTTAGATCATAAAGGGGATACTAGTTGGTGTCTGTATATGGTAGAGATACTGTATATACTGTAATGACCTGGTTAGATCATAAAGGGGATACTAGTTGGTGTCTGTATATGGTAGAGATATTGTAATGACCTGGTTAGATCATAAAGGGATACTAGTTGGTGTCTGTATATGGTAGAGATACTGTATATACTGTAATGACCTGGTTAGATCATAAAGGGGATACTAGTTGGTGTCTGTATATGGTAGAGATATTGTAATGACCTGGTTAGATCATAAAGGGATACTAGTTGGTGTCTGTATATGGTAGAGATACTGTATATACTGTAATGTCCTGGCTAGATCATAACGGGGATACTAGTTGGTGTCTGTATATGGTAGAGATACTGTAAATACTGTAATGACCTGGCTATATCATAAAGGGGATACTAGTTGGTGTCTGTATATGGTAGAGATACTGTAATGACCTGGTTAGATCATAAAGGGGATACTAGTTGGTGTCTGTATATGGTAGAGATACTGTAATGACCTGGCTAGATCATAAAGGGGATACTAGTTGGTGTCTGTATATGGTAGAGATACTGTATATACTGTAATGACCTGGTTAGATCATAAAGGGGATACTAGTTGGTGTCTGTATATGGTAGAGATACTGTATATACTGTAATGACCTGGTTAGATCATAAAGGGGATACTAGTTGGTGTCTGTATATGGTAGAGATACTGTATATACTGTAATGACCTGGTTAGATCATAAAGGGATACTAGTTGGTGTCTGTATATGGTAGAGATACTGTATATACTGTAATGACCTGGTTAGATCATAAAGGGGATACTAGTTGGTGTCTGTATATGGTAAAGATATTGTATATACTGTAATGACCTGGTTAGATCATAAAGGGGATACTAGTTGGTGTCTGTATATGGTAGAGATACTGTAATGACCTGGTTAGATCATAAAGGGGATACTAGTTGGTGTCTGTATATGGTAGAGATACTGTATATACTGTAATGACCTGGCTAGATCATAAAGGGGATACTAGTTGGTGTCTGTATATGGTAGAGATACTGTAATGACCTGGCTAGATCCTAAAGGGGATACTAGTTGGTGTCTGTATATGGTAGAGATACTGTATATACTGTAATGACCTGGTTAGATCATAAAGGGGATACTAGGTGGTGTCTGTATATGGTAGAGATACTGTATATACTGTAATGAGCTGGCTAGATCATAAAGGGGATACTAGTTGGTGTCTGTATATGGTAGAGATACTGTATATACTGTAATGACCTGGTTAGATCATAAAGGGATACTAGTTGGTGTCTGTATATGGTAGAGATACTGTATATACTGTAATGACCTGGCTAGATAATAAAGGGGATACTAGTTGGTGTCTGTATATGGTAGAGATACTGTATATACTGTAATGACCTGGCTAGATCATAAAGGGGATACTAGTTGGTGTCTGTATATGGTAGAGATACTGTAATGACCTGGCTAGATCATAAAGGGATACTAGTTGGTGTCTGTATATGGTAGAGATACTGTATATACTGTAATGACCTGGCTAGATCATAAAGGGGATACTAGTTGGTGTCTGTATATGGTAGAGATACTGTATATACTGTAATGACCTGGCTAGATCATAAAGGGGATACTAGTTGGTGTCTGTATATGGTAGAGATACTGTATATACTGTAATGACCTGGTTAGATCATAAAGGGGATACTAGTTGGTGTCTGTATATGGTAGAGATACTGTATATACTGTAATGACCTGGTTAGATCATAAAGGGATACTAGTTGGTGTCTGTACATGGTAGAGAGACTGTATATACTGTAATGACCTGGCTAGATCATAAAGGGGATACCAGTTGGTGTCTGTATATGGTAGAGATACTGTAAATACTTTAATGACCTGGCTAGATCATAAAGGGGATACTAGTTGGTGACTGTATATGGTAAATATATTGTATATACTGTAATGACCTGGCTAGATCATAAATGGAATACTAGTTGATGTTTGTCAGATGGAAGGCTGTCTGTATATGGTAGAGATACTGTAATGACCTGGCTAGATCATAAAGGGGATACTAGTTGGTGTCTGTATATGGTAGAGATACTGTAATGACCTGGCTAGATCATAAAGGGGATACTAGTTGGTGTCTGTATATGGTAGAGATACTGTAATGACCTGGTTAGATCATAAAGGGGATACTAGTTGGTGTCTGTATATGGTAGAGATACTGTATATACTGTAATGACCTGGTTAGATCATAAAGGGGATACTAGGTGGTGTCTGTATATGGTAGAGATACTGTATATACTGTAATGAGCTGGCTAGATCATAAAGGGGATACTAGTTGGTGTCTGTATATGGTAGAGATACTGTATATACTGTAATGACCTGGTTAGATCATAAAGGGGATACTAGTTGGTGTCTGTATATGGTAAAGATATTGTATATACTGTAATTACCTGGCTAGATAATAAAGGGGATACTAGTTGGTGTCTGTATATGGTAGAGATACTGTATATACTGTAATGACCTGGCTAGATCATAAAGGGGATACTAGTTGGTGTCTGTATATGGTAGAGATACTGTATATACTGTAATGACCTGGCTAGATCATAAAGGGGATACTAGTTGGTGTCTGTATATGGTAGAGATACTGTATATACTGTAATGACCTGGCTAGATCATAAAGGGGATACTAGTTGGTGTCTGTATATGGTAGAGATACTGTATATACTGTAATGACCTGGCTAGATCATAAAGGGGATACTAGTTGGTGTCTGTATATGGTAGAGATACTGTATATACTGTAATGACCTGGCTAGATCATAAAGGGGATACTAGTTGGTGTCTGTATATGGTAGAGATACTGTATATACTGTAATGACCTGGCTAGATCATAAAGGGGATACTAGTTGGTGTCTGTATATGGTAGAGATACTGTATATACTGTAATGACCTGGCTAGATCATAAAGGGGATACTAGTTGGTGACTGTATATGGTAGAGATACTGTATATACTGTAATGACCTGGCTAGATCATAAAGGGGATACTAGTTGATGTTTGTCAGATGGAAGGCTGTCTGTATATGGTAGAGATACTGTATATACTGTAATGACCTGGCTAGATCATAAAGGGGATACTAGTTGGTGTCTGTATATGGTAGAGATACTGTAATGACCTGGCTAGATCATAAAGGGGATACTAGTTGGTGTCTGTATATGGTAGAGATATTGTAATGACCTGGTTAGATCATAAAGGGGATACTAGTTGGTGTCTGTATATGGTAGAGATACTGTATATACTGTAATGACCTGGCTAGATCATAAAGGGGATACTAGTTGGTGTCTGTATATGGTAAAGATACTGTATATACTGTAATGACCTGGCTAGATCATAAAGGGGATACTAGTTGGTGTCTGTATATCGTAGAGATACTGTATATACTGTAATGACCTGGTTAGATCATAAAGGGGATACTAGTTGGTGTCTGTATATGGTAGAGATATTGTATATACTGTAATGACCTGGCTAGATCATAAAGGGGATACTAGTTGGTGTCTGTATATGGTAGAGATACTGTATATACTGTAATGACCTGGCTAGATCATAAAGGGATACTAGTTGGTGTCTGTATATGGTAGAGATACTGTAATGACCTGGCTAGATCATAAAGGGGATACTAGTTGGTGTCTGTATATGGTAGAGATACTGTATATACTGTAATGACCTGGTTAGATCATAAAGGGGATACTAGTTGGTGTCTGTATATGGTAGAGATACTGTATATACTGTAATGACCTGGTTAGATCATAAAGGGGATACTAGTTGGTGTCTGTATATGGTAGAGATACTGTATATACTGTAATGACCTGGTTAGATCATAAAGGGGATACTAGTTGGTGTCTGTATATGGTAGAGATACTGTAATGACCTGGTTAGATCATAAAGGGATACTAGTTGGTGTCTGTATATGGTAGAGATACTGTAATGACCTGGCTAGATCATAAAGGGATACTAGTTGGTGTCTGTATATGGTAGAGATACTGTAATGACCTGGCTAGATCATAAAGGGGATACTAGTTGGTGTCTGTATATGGTAGAGATACTGTATATACTGTAATGACCTGGTTAGATCATAAAGGGGATACTAGTTGGTGTCTGTATATGGTAGAGATACTGTATATACTGTAATGACCTGGCTAGATCATAAAGGGGATACTAGTTGGTGTCTGTATATGGTAGAGATACTGTATATACTGTAATGACCTGGTTAGATCATAAAGGGGATACTAGTTGGTGTCTGTATATGGTAGAGATACTGTATATACTGTAATGACCTGGTTAGATCATAAAGGGGATACTAGTTGGTGTCTGTATATGGTAGAGATACTGTATATACTGTAATGACCTGGCTAGATCATAAAGGGGATACTAGTTGGTGTCTGTATATGGTAGAGATACTGTATATACTGTAATGACCTGGTTAGATCATAAAGGGATACTAGTTGGTGTCTGTATATGGTAGAGATACTGTATATTTTGTAATGACCTGGCTAGATCATAAAGGGGATACTAGTTGGTGTCTGTATATGGTAGAGATACTGTATATACTGTAATGACCTGGTTAGATCATAAAGGGGATACCAGTTGGTGTCTGTATATGGTAGAGATACTGTATATACTGTAATGACCTGGCTAGATCATAAAGGGGATACTAGTTGGTGTCTGTATATGGTAGAGATACTGTAATGACCTGGTTAGATCATAAAGGGGATACTAGTTGGTGTCTGTATATGGTAGAGATACTGTATATACTGTAATGACCTGGTTAGATCATAAAGGGGATACTAGTTGGTGTCTGTATATGGTAGAGATACTGTATATACTGTAATGACCTGGCTAGATCATAACGGGGATACTAGTTGGTGTCTGTATATGGTAGAGATACTGTATATACTGTAATGACCTGGCTAGATCATAAAGGGGATACTAGTTGGTGTCTGTATATGGTAGAGATACTGTATATACTGTAATGACCTGGCTAGATCATAAAGGGATACTAGTTGGTGTCTGTATATGGTAGAGATACTGTATATACTGTAATGACCTGGCTAGATCATAAAGGGGATACTAGTTGGTGTCTGTATATGGTAGAGATACTGTATATACTGTAATGACCTGGCTAGATCATAAAGGGGATACTAGTTGGTGTCTGTATATGGTAGAGATACTGTATATACTGTAATGACCTGGCTAGATCATAAAGGGGATACTAGTTGGTGTCTGTATATGGTAGAGATACTGTATATACTGTAATGACCTGGCTAGATCATAAAGGGGATACTAGTTGGTGTCTGTATATGGTAGAGATACTGTATATACTGTAATGACCTGGCTAGATCATAAAGGGGATACTAGTTGGTGTCTGTATATGGTAGAGATACTGTATATACATTTTTGTGATTGTAGTCTGTCACTGTCTCTGGTTTCTTCTTCTGGTCACTGCCGGTGGCAACAGTGGGGTGCATGGTGCTGAGGAAGAAAACACTTATTTATTTTACATCTGTACACCGTTGCTTTACCACTCTCCGCAGATATGTTGTTTTGCTCTTCCGCCTTTGTGTGTTCACTGTTCCTAGCAGGCTAGTCTTCTTTGTGTGTTCACTGTTCCTAGCAGGCTAGTCTTCTTTGTGTGTTCACTGTTCATAGCAGGCTAGTCTTCTTTGTGTGTTCACTGTTCCTAGCAGGCTAGTCTTCTTTGTTTGTTCACTGTTCCTAGCAGGCTAGTCTTCTTTGTGTGTTCACTGTTTCTAACAGGCTAGTCTTCTTTGTGTGTTCAATGTTCCTAGCAGGCTAGTCTTCTTTGTTTGTTCACTGTTCCTAGCAGGCTAGTCTTCTTTGTTTGTTCACTGTTCCTAGCAGGCTAGTCTTCTTTGTTTGTTCACTGTTCCTAGCAGGCTAGTCTTCTTTGTGTGTTCACTGTTCCTAGCAGGCTAGTCTTCTTTGTGTGTTCACTGTTCCTAGCAGGCTAGTCTTCTTTGTGTGTTCACTGTTCTTAGCAGGCTAGTCTTCTTTGTGTGTTCACTGTTCCTAGCAGGCTAGTCTTCTTTGTTTGTTCACTGTTCCTAGCAGGCTAGTCTTCTTTGTGTGTTCACTGTTCCTAGCAGGCTAGTCTTCTTTGTGTGTTCACTGTTCCTAGCAGGCTAGTCTTCTTTGTGTGTTCACTGTTCCTAGCAGGCTAGTCTTCTTTGTGTGTTCACTGTTCCTAGCAGGCTAGTCTTCTTTGTGTGTTCACTGTTCCTAGCAGGCTAGTCTTCTTTGTTTGTTCACTGTTCCTAGCAGGCTAGTCTTCTTTGTTTGTTCACTGTTCATAGCAGGCTAGTCTTCTTTGTGTGTTCACTGTTCCTAGCAGGCTAGTCTTCTTTGTGTGTTCACTGTTCCTAGCAGGCTAGTCTTCTTTGTGTGTTCACTGTTCCTAGCAGGCTAGTCTTCTTTGTGTGTTCACTGTTCCTAGCAGGCTAGTCTTCTTTGTGTGTTCACTGTTCCTAACAGGCTAGTCTTCTTTGTTTGTTCACTGTTCCTAGCAGGCTAGTCTTCTTTGTGTGTTCACTGTTCCTAGCAGGCTAGTCTTCTTTGTGTGTTCACTGTTCCTAGCAGGCTAGTCTTCTTTGTGTGTTCACTGCTCATAGCAGGCTAGTCTTCTTTGTGTGTTCACTGTCCCTAGCAGGCTAGTCTTCTTTGTGTGTTCACTGTTCTTAGCAGGCTAGTCTTCTTTGTGTGTTCACTGTTCCTAGCAGGCTAGTCTTCTTTGTTTGTTCACTGTTCCTAGCAGGCTAGTCTTCTTTGTGTGTTCACTGTTCCTAGCAGGCTAGTCTTCTTTGTGTGTTCACTGTTCCTAGCAGGCTAGTCTTCTTTGTGTGTTCACTGTTCCTAGCAGGCTAGTCTTCTTTGTGTGTTCACTGTTCCTAGCAGGCTAGTCTTCTCAGTGTGTTCACTGTTCCTAGCAGGCTAGTCTTCTTTGTTTGTTCACTGTTCCTAGCAGGCTAGTCTTCTTTGTTTGTTCACTGTTCATAGCAGGCTAGTCTTCTTTGTGTGTTCACTGTTCCTAGCAGGCTAGTCTTCTTTGTGTGTTCACTGTTCCTAGCAGGCTAGTCTTCTTTGTGTGTTCACTGTTCCTAGCAGGCTAGTCTTCTTTGTGTGTTCACTGTTCCTAGCAGGCTAGTCTTCTTTGTGTGTTCACTGTTCCTAACAGGCTAGTCTTCTTTGTTTGTTCACTGTTCCTAGCAGGCTAGTCTTCTTTGTGTGTTCACTGTTCCTAGCAGGCTAGTCTTCTTTGTGTGTTCACTGTTCCTAGCAGGCTAGTCTTCTTTGTGTGTTCACTGCTCATATCAGGCTAGTCTTCTTTGTGTGTTCACTGTTCCTAGCAGGCTAGTCTTCTTTGTGTGTTCACTGTTCATAGCAGGCTAGTCTTCTTTGTGTGTTCACTGTTCCTAGCAGGCTAGTCTTCTTTGTGTGTTCACTGTTCCTAGCAGGCTAGTCTTCTTTGTGTGTTCACTGTTCCTAGCAGGCTAGTCTTCTTTGTGTGTTCACTGTTCCTAGCAGGCTAGTCTTCTTTGTGTGTTCACTGTTCCTAGCAGGCTAGTCTTCTTTGTGTGTTCACTGTTCCTAGCAGGCTAGTCTTCTTTGTGTGTTCACTGTTCCTAGCAGGCTAGTCTTCTTTGTGTGTTCACTGCTCATAGCAGGCTAGTCTTCTTTGTGTGTTCACTGCTCCTAGCAGGCTACTCTTCTTTGTTTGTTCACTGTTCCTAGCAGGCTAGTCTTCTTTGTGTGTTCACTGTTCATAGCAGGCTAGTCTTCTTTGTGTGTTCACTGTTCCTAGCAGGCTAGTCTTCTTTGTGTGTTCACTGTTCATAGCAGGCTAGTCTTCTTTGTGTGTTCACTGTTCCTAGCAGGCTAGTCTTCTTTGTTTGTTCACTGTTCCTAGCAGGCTAGTCTTCTTTGCAATCAACATGTCTGACAGGGAAATTGATGTGAAGAAGCTGTCCATGGTCACAATTCTGCCTTTGTCCATGTAAGGCTCCACATGACTCAAAACCACAGTCTCAGACAGTCACCCGCTGGCCTGGTTTCATCTTTCCCCAGACATGGAAAAACATTGAGGAAGTCTGTGGCTAACCAGAACTGAAGTCACATGCACCATGATCAGTTTCTATCTGGTTTCTATTGTCCGTTCATCCATTGACGACAGAATATCAGATTTTAATTTGATTGTGTTACTAGTTTTTGCTTAGTTGCCAGATCAATGCTGCTGCTGGAGTGGTCCTGTGATAAATACATGGACAACACGGATGTTGTTGAAGAAAAAGTGAACTTTGGAAATAAAGCTGCACCTCTTGAATGTTGAGAGTTATATGATAAAGGTACGTGTCAAGGAACCTGCAGAATCTGCTCTTTCAGATACAGTACTATATAGAAACACAATGTTTTACCTACAGAATCTGCTCTTTCAGATACAGTATTATATAGAAATCACAATGTTTTACCTGCAGAATCTGCTCTTTCAGATACAGTATTATATAGAAATCACAATGTTTTACCTGCAGAATCTGCTCTTTCAGATACAGTATTATATAGAAATCACAATGTTTTACCTGCAGAATCTGCTCTTTCAGATACAGTATTATATAGAAATCACAATGTTTTACCTGCAGAATCTGCTCTTTCAGATACAGTACTATATAGAAACACAATGTTTTACCTACAGAATCTGCTCTTTCAGATACAGTATTATATAGAAATCACAATGTTTTACCTGCAGAATCTGCTCTTTCAGATACAGTACTATATAGAAACACAATGTTTTACCTGCAGAATCTGCTCTTTCAGATACAGTATTATATAGAAATCACAATGTTTTACCTGCAGAATCTGCTCTTTCAGATACAGTATTATATAGAAATCACAATGTTTTACCTGCAGAATCTGCTCTTTCAGATACAGTACTATATAGAAACACAATGTTTTACCTACAGAATCTGCTCTTTCAGATACAGTATTATATAGAATCACAATGTTTTACCTGCAGAATCTGCTCTTTCAGATACAGTATTATATAGAAACACAATGTCTTATCATGTGTGATATTAGTTGTGGTATAGTTTAGGATTAGTGTCGATGGGCCGGCTGATCAGGCTAACTCCTATAATGTGTGATATTAGCTGTGGTATACTTTAGGAGTAGTGTTGATTGGCCAGCTGATCAGGCTAACTCCTATAATGTGTGATATTAGTTTTTGTATAGTTTAGGATTAGTGTCGATGGACAGGCTAACTCTTATCATGTGTGATATTAGTTGTGGTATAGTTTAGGATTAGTGTCGATGGGCCAGCTGATCAGGCTAACTCTTATCATGTGTGATATTAGTTGTGGTATAGTTTAGGATTAGTGTTGATGGACCAGCTGATCAGGCTAACTCCTATAATGTGTGAACTTAGTTGTGGTATAGTTTAGGAGTAGTGTCGATGGACCGGCTGATCAGGCTGACTCCTATAATGTGTGAAATTAGTTGTGGTATAGTTTAGGAGTAGTGTTGATGGACCAGCAGATCAGGCTGACTGGCATCGTTTGTTTCCCGCTCATCAACTTGGACAGAGTCCAGGACATGTTTTACATCATTCTAAAGGCCTGCTGCAACTCATAGCATGTTGTCATTTCCCTTTACAATACATTTTATCAGTATTAGAGTTACAGTCAATAAAACAGTCCCATAACAGTTTATTTGTAGAAAGTTAAACATAAAAGATAATATTATCAACCCACAAGGCGTGTGGTCAAATGATTTACTGCTGATTAACAGGCATAACACAAACTCATCATTACACTGTTGTTCTACATTAAACCTCTTCACCTCATAATTAAACTGTTGTTCTACATTAAACCTCTTCACCTCATCATTACACTGTTGTTCTACATTAAATCAACCTCTTCACCTCATCATTAAACTGTTGTTCTACATTAAATCAACCTCTTCACCTCATCATTACACTGTTGTTCTACATTAAATCAACCTCTTCACCTCATCATTAAACTGTTGTTCTACATTAAATCAACCTCTTCACCTCATCATTACACTGTTGTTCTACATTAAACCTCTTCACCTCATCATTAAACTGTTGTTCTACAATCAACCTCTTCACCTCATCATTACACTGTTGTTCTACATTAAATCAACCTCTTCACCTCATCATTACACTGTTGTTAAAAGTCAGCAGGACTGATTCTAGTGGTAAAAGTCAGGGAGCAGGTCGGATTCTAGTGGTAAAAGTCAGGGAGCAGGACTGATTCTAGTGTTAAAAGTCAGGGAGCAGGACTGATTCTGGTGTTAAAAGTCAGGGAGCAGGACTGATTCTAGTGTTAAAAGTCAGGGAGCAGGACTGATTCTAGTGTTAAAAGGCAGGGAGCAGAACTGATTCTAGTGTTAAAAGTCAGGGAGCAGGACTGATTCTAGTGTTAAAAGTCAGGGAGCAGGACTGATTCTAATGTTAAAAGTCAGGGAGCAGGACTGATTCTAGTGTTAAAAGTCAGGGAGCAGGACTGATTCTAGTGTTAAAAGTCAGGGAGCAGGACTGATTCTAGTGTTAAAAGTCAGGGAGCAGGACTGATTCTAGTGTTAAAAGTCAGGGAGCAGGACTGATTCTAGTGTTAAAAGTCAGGGAGCAGGACTGATTCTAGTGTTAAAAGTCAGGGAGCAGGACTGATTCTAGTGTTAAAAGTCAGGGAGCAGGACTGATTCTAGTGGTAAAAGTCAGGGAGCAGGTCTGATTCTAGTGTTAAAAGTCAGGGAGCAGGACTGATTCTAGTGTTAAAAGTCAGGGAGCAGGACTTATTCTAGTGTTAAAATTCAGGGAGCAGGACTGATTCTAGTGTTAAGTCAGGCAGCAGGACTGATTCTAGTGTTAAAAGTCAGGGAGCAGGTCTGATTCTAGTGTTAAAAGTCAGGGAGCAGGACTGATTCTAGTGTTAAAAGTCAGGGAGCAGGACTGATTCTAGTGTTAAAAGTCAGGGAGCAGGACTGATTCTAGTGTTAAAAGTCAGGGAGCAGGACTGATTCTAGTGTTAAAAGTCAGGGAGCAGGACTGATTCTAGTGTTAAGTCAGAGAGCAGGACTGATTCTAATGTTAAAAGTCAGGGAGCAGGACTGATTCTAGTGTTTAAAGTCAGGGAACAGGACTGATTCTGGTGTTAAAAGTCAGGGAGCAGGACTGATTCTAGTGTTAAAAGTCAGGGAGCAGGACTGATTCTGGTGTTAAGTAAGGGAGCAGGACTGATTCTAGTGTTAAAAGGCAGGGAGCAGAACTGATTCTAGTGTTAAAAGTCAGGGAACAGGACTGATTCTGGTGTTAAAAGTCAGGGAGCAGGACTGATTCTAGTGTTAAAAGTCAGGGAGCAGGACTGATTCTGGTGTTAAGTAAGGGAGCAGGACTGATTCTAGTGTTAAAAGGCAGGGAGCAGAACTGATTCTAGTGTTAAAAGTCAGGGAGCAGGACTGATTCTGGTGTTAAGTAAGGGAACAGGACTGATTCTCGTGTTAAAAGTCAGGGAGCAGGACTGATTCTAGTGTTAAAAGTCAGGGAACAGGACTGATTCTGGTGTTAAAAGTCAGGGAGCAGGACTGATTCTAGTGTTAAAAGTCAGGGAGCAGGACTGATTCTGGTGTTAAGTAAGGGAGCAGGACTGATTCTAGTGTTAAAAGGCAGGGAGCAGAACTGATTCTAGTGTTAAAAGTCAGGGAGCAGGACTGATTGTAGTGTTAAAAGTCAGGGAGCAGGACTGATTCTAATGTTAAAAGTCAGGGAGCAGGACTGATTCTAGTGTTAAAAGTCAGGGAGCAGGACTGATTCTAGTGTTAAAAGTCAGGGAGCAGGACTGATTCTAGTGTTAAAAGTCAGGGAGCAGGACTGATTCTAGTGTTAAAAGTCAGGGAGCAGGACTGATTCTAGTGTTAAAAGTCAGGGAGCAGGACTGATTCTAGTGGTAAAAGTCAGGGAGCAGGACTGATTCTAGTGTTAAAAGTCAGGGAGCAGGACTGATTCTAGTGTTAAAAGTCAGGGAGCAGGACTGATTCTAGTGTTAAAAGTCAGGGAGCAGGTCTGATTCTAGTGTTAAAAGTCAGGGAGCAGGACTGATTCTAGTGTTAAAAGTCAGGGAGCAGGACTGATTCTAGTGTTAAAAGTCAGGGAGCAGGACTGATTCTAGTGTTAATTCAGGCAGCAGGACTGATTCTACTGGTAAAAGTCAGGGAGCAGGTCTGATTCTAGTGTTAAAAGTCAGGGAGCAGGACTGATTCTAGTGTTAAAAGTCAGGGAGCAGGACTGATTATAGTGTTAAAAGTCAGGGAGCAGGTCTGATTCTAGTGTTAAAAGTCAGGGAGCAGGACTGATTCTAGTGTTAAGTCAGGAAGCAGGACTGATTCTAGTGGTAAAAGTCAGGGAGCTGGACTGATTCTAGTGTTAAAAGTCAGGGAGCAGGACTGATTCTAGTGTTAAAAGTCAGGGAGCAGGACTGATTCTAGTGGTAAAAATCAGGGAGCAGGTCTGATTCTAGTGTTAAAAGTCAGGGAGCAGGACTGATTCTAGTGTTAAAAGTCAGGGAGCAGGACTGATTCTAGTGTTAAAATTCAGGGAGCGTGACTGATTCTAGTGTTAAGTCAGGCAGCAGGACTGATTCTAGTGTTAAAAGTCAGGGAGCATCGCTGATTATAGTGTTAAAAGTCAGAGAACAGGACTGATTTTAGTGTTAAAAGTCAGGAAGCAGGACTGATTCTAGTGTTAAAAGTCAGGGAGCAGGACTGATTCTAGTGTTAAAAGTCAGGGAGCAGGACTGATTCTAGTGTTAAAAGTCAGGGAGCAGGACTGATTCTAGTGTTAAAAGTCAGGGAGCAGGACTGATTCTGGTGTTAAGTCAGGCAGCAGGACTGATTCTAGTGTTAAAAGTCAGGGAGCAGGACTGATTCTAGTGTTAAGTCAGGCAGCAGGACTGATTCTAGTGGTAAAAGTCAGGGAGCAGGACTGATTCTAGTGTTAAAAGTCAGGGAGCAGGACTGATTCTAGTGTTAAAAGTCAGGGAGCAGGACTGATTCTAGTGTTTAAAGTCAGGGAGCAGGACTGATTCTAGTGTTAAAAGTCAGGGAGCAGGACTGATTCTAGTGTTAAAAGTCAGGGAGCAGGTCTGATTCTAGTGTTAAAAGTCAGGGAGCAGGACTGATTCTAGTGTTAAGTCAGAGAGCAGGACTGATTCTAGTGTTAAAAGTCAGGGAGCAGGACTGATTGTAGTGTTAAAAGTCAGGGAGCAGGACTGATTCTAGTGTTAAAAGTCAGGGAGAAGGACTGATTCTAGTGTTTAAAGTCAGGGAGCAGGACTGATTCTAGTGTTAAAAGTCAGGGAGCAGGACTGATTCTAGTGTTAAAAGTCAGGGCGCAGGACTGATTCTAGTGTTAAAAGTCAGGGAGCAGGACTGATTCTAGTGTTAAAAGTCAGGGAGCAGGACTGATTATAGTGTTAAAAGTCAGGGAGCAGGTCTGATTCTAGTGTTAAAAGTCAGGGAGCAGGACTGATTCTAGTGTTAAAAGTCAGGGAGCAGGACTGATTCTAGTGTTAAGTCAGGCAGCAGGACTGATTCTAGTGGTAAAAGTCAGGGAGCAGGACTGATTCTAGTGTTAAGTCAGGCAGCAGGACTGATTCTAGTGGTAAAAGTCAGGGAGCAGGTCTGATTCTAGTGTTAAAAGTCAGGGAGCAGGACTGATTCTAGTGTTAAAAGTCAGGGAGCAGGACTGATTCTAGTGTTTAAAGTCAGGGAGCAGGACTGATTCTAGTGTTAAAATTCAGGGAGCAGGACTGATTCTAGTGTTAAAAGTCAGGGAGCAGGTCTGATTCTAGTGTTAAAAGTCAGGGAGCAGGACTGATTCTAGTGTTAAGTCAGAGAGCAGGACTGATTCTAGTGTTAAAAGTCAGGGAGCAGGACTGATTGTAGTGTTAAAATTCAGGGAGCAGGACTGATTCTAGTGTTAAAAGTCAGGGAGCAGGACTGATTCTAGTGTTTAAAGTCAGGGAGCAGGACTGATTCTAGTGTTAAAAGTCAGGGAGCAGGACTGATTCTAGTGTTAAAAGTCAGGGAGCAGGACTGATTCTAGTGTTAAAAGTCAGGGAGCAGGACTGATTCTAGTGTTAAAAGTCAGGGAGCAGGACTGATTCTAGTGTTAAAAGTCAGGGAGCAGGACTGATTCTAGTGTTAAAAGTCAGGGAGCAGAACTGATTCTAGTGTTAAAAGTCAGGGAGCAGGACTGATTCTAGTGTTAAAAGTCAGGGAGCAGGACTGATTCTAGTGTTAAAAGGTAATTCCTCCACTTTTCAACCTCATATTCATCCTCTCCAGCACCAAACCAGTGTCTATATTTGTGAAAACAGGACGTTTTTATGATCTGTAGTGAAAAATATACTGTAAGTAGAAAAGTGTTAAAAATATGTTTTCTGTGACATAAAAGTAAAAAACAGTGATTTTCAAAACCTGCACTAGGTTTCTAGTCCAATGGAGGGAATTGTATTGCTCCCAACACCACTGACAATATAACTGTGTTTGGAGGGAATTGTATTGTTCCCAACACCACTGACAATATAACTGTGTTTGGAGGGAATTGTATTGTTCCCAACACCACTGACAATCTAACTGTGTTTGGAGGGAATTGTATTGCTCCCAACACCACTGACAATATAACTGTGTTTGGAGGGAATTGTATTGTTCCCAACACCACTGACAATCTAACTGTGTTTGGAGGGAATTGTATTGCTCCCAACACCACTGACAATCTAACTGTGTTTGGAGGGAATTGTATTGCTCCCAACACCACTGACAATATAACTGTGTTTGAAGGGAATTGTATTGCTCCCAACACCACTGACAATATAACTGTGTTTGGAGGGAATTGTATTGCTCCCAACACCACTGACAATCTAACTGTGTTTGGAGGGAATTGTATTGTTCCCAACACCACTGACAATCTAACTGTGTTTGGAGGGAATTGTATTGTTCCCAACACCACTGACAATCTAACTGTGTTTGGAGGGAATTGTATTGCTCCCAACACCACTGACAATATAACTGTGTTTGGAGGGAATTGTATTGTTCCCAACACCACTGACAATCTAACTGTGTTTGGAGGGAATTGTATTGCTCCCAACACCACTGACAATCTAACTGTGTTTGGAGGGAATTGTATTGCTCCCAACACCACTGACAATATAACTGTGTTTGGAGGGAATTGTATTGCTCCCAACACCACTGACAATATAACTGTGTTTGGAGGGAATTGTATTGTTCCCAACACCACTGACAATATAACTGTGTTTGGAGGGAATTGTATTGCTCCCAACACCACTGACAATCTAACTGTGTTTGGAGGGAATTGTATTGCTCCCAACACCACTGACAATATAACTGTGTTTGGAGGGAATTGTATTGTTCCCAACACCACTGACAATCTAACTGTGTTTGGAGGGAATTGTATTGCTCCCAACACCACTGACAATCTAACTGTGTTTGGAGGGAATTGTATTGCTCCCAACACCACTGACAATATAACTGTGTTTGAAGGGAATTGTATTGCTCCCAACACCACTGACAATATAACTGTGTTTGGAGGGAATTGTATTGCTCCCAACACCACTGACAATATAACTGTGTTTGGAGGGTATTGTATTGCTCCCAACACCACTGACAATATAACTGTGTTTGGAGGGAATTGTATTGCTCCCAACACCACTGACAATCTAACTGTGTTTGGAGGGAATTGTATTGCTCCCAACACCACTGACAATCTAACTGTGTTTGGAGGGAATTGTATTGCTCCCAACACCACTGACAATATAACTGTGTTTGAAGGGAATTGTATTGCTCCCAACACCACTGACAATCTAACTGTGTTTGGAGGGAATTGTATTGCTCCCAACACCACTGACAATATAACTGTGTTTGGAGGGAATTGTATTGCTCCCAACACCACTGACAATATAACTGTGTTTGGAGGGTATTGTATTGCTCCCAACACCACTGACAATATAACTGTGTTTGGAGGGTATTTTCTTGCTCCCAACACCACTGACAATATAACTGTGTTTGAAAACCACTGCTTTTAAATGATATAACTTTTGATGATGTCATCGGGTAGAACTTTTTAACTTTATACTTTTTTTCTACAGAACCAACATTTTCACATTGTATTTGATTTTATTTTTACGGCTGCATTGGACCTTTAAAGGTAATTTTTTAAAATATAATTTGCCTCCACAGCAACATGAACACCTGAATACTTTCACATACAAACCAGAGGAGGCTGGTGGAGGAGCTATAGGAGGACAGGCTCAGTGTAAAGACTGGAATGGAATAAATGGAACGGTATTTAATTTATTTATTCCATTTCAGCCATTAAATTTAACCCGTCCTCCTATAACTCTTCCCACCAGCCTCCTCTTGGAAATGTCTCTGTTCTGATAAAAGAGAAGTTGAGAGTATCACATCTTGTTTCTGTTGTATCGCCATGTATCTACATATTAAAACACATTTTTTGTTCTTAAGACAGATGGGGAAGAGTGGGGTGGTAAGGATTTTGCAACACTACTGTAGTTTGCACAAACTTGGGACTAAGTTAACTTCCTGTTTGCAATACTTGGGGGGAATTCAATGTTATCTTTCAGGATTCTCAAAAGACAATCTCTGTACAGGATCTGAATTTTATAACCTTTTGCATGAGAACTTTCCTGCAATGTAGAGAATTTAAAACTTGTAGTGTATTTGAGATTAATATAAAAAGGTTTTTGAAGTTTGTAATATAGACTACTTCCTCTGCATTAGCGTCAGAAAATATGGGATTTCCTCATAAGAAATTGTAAATAAGTTTGTACGCAGTTACAAAATGGCTGTAGAAACTGTGGCACAGATTTCTCTGTACAATTAGAAGTCAGATACATGTGTTGATTTGAAGGAAAGACGGGCAGATTCTGGTAAGTCCAGGCTAAGTATTATGACGTTAGTTCGTCAAACATTCAATAGACAGAGTAGGCTGGAGATATTATCATTTATATTGATGAAAGTCCCGATGGTCTCTGTAGGAAATGTTTTTAAATGTCCTTTATATTGATGAACAACCTGATGGTCTCTGTAGGAAATGTTTTAAATATCCTTTATATTGCTGAACAACCTGATGGTCTCTGTAGGAAATGTTTAGGAAATATCGCTACATGCTCAGTTATTTAGAATGAAACTGATTTGAAGGTGATGAGTCCTGCTACTGGTAGTCTATGTGAACTCTGTCAGGACCACTGGTGGGTCGCGGCAGGGGTCCAGGTGGGTCGGGGCAGGGGTCCAGGTGGGTCGGGGCAGGGGTCCAGGTGGGTCGCGGCAGGGGTCCAGGTGGGTCGCGGCAGGGGTCCAGGTGGGTGGCAGGATGACAATGCCAACAACAAAAAATCAGTATAAAATTAAACGACTCAAACTAAATAGAAAGTATGTATAAAAGATAATGGAAAATGTTCAATCCACTAAATAAAAGCTAGACAATTAGGCCCCCACTGATTTTGTTATAATGTTTGAGCATAAGAAAACAGGAGTAGCCAGGATTATGTCAACAACAAAAAAATTGTTCACCGTTCATCACAACTCAAAAAACACCTCAGTTGGTGGGAGCCCGTTTGGGAACCCCTGCCTTAACAAACAGTGACACATTATATTATTATTATTATTATTATTACTGACACCAAACATGGAGATGAGGAGACAAATATCAGTCACAACTACATGTTGATGTGATGCATTAAATCACCTGACTGTTTGGATGTATCTGTTAGTAAATGTTTTATTTCTAAGAGATAATGAATAAAATAGAACAATTGACATTCAATAATTAGTTGTCACTGTGTTAACCACAACCAACATGCTGGATCTCTGTTTAGTTGTCACTGTGTTAAACACAACCAACATGTTGGATCTCTGTTTAGTTGTCACTGTGTTAACCACAACCAACATGTTGGATCTCTGTTTAGTTGTCACTGTGTTAACCACAACCAACATGTTGGATCTCTGTTTAGTTGTCACTGTGTTAACCACAATCAACATGCTGGATCTCTGTTTAGTTGTCACTGTGTTAACCACAACCAACATGCTGGATCTCTGTTTAGTTGTCACTGTGTTAACCACAACCAACATGTTGGATCTCTGTTTAGTTGTCACTGTGTTAACCACAACCAACATGTTGGATCTCTGTTTAGTTGTCACTGTGTTAACCACAACCAACATGTTGGATCTCTGTTTAGTTGTCACTGTGTTAACCACAACCAACATGCTGGATCTCTGTTTAGTTGTCACTGTGTTAACCACAACCAACATGCTGGATCTCTGTTTAGGGGTCACTGTGTTAACCACAACCAACATGTTGGATCTCTGTTTAGTTGTCACTGTGTTAACCACAACCAACATGCTGGATCTCTGTTTAGTTGTCACTGTGTTAACCACAACCAACATGTTGGATCTCTGTTTAGTTGTCACTGTGTTAACCACAACCAACATGCTGGATCTCTGTTTAGTTGTCACTGTGTTAACCACAACCAACATGCTGGATCTCTGTTTAGGGGTCACTGTGTTAACCACAACCAACATGTTGGATCTCTGTTTAGTTGTCACTGTGTTAACCACAACCAACATGCTGGATCTCTGTTTAGTTGTCACTGTGTTAACCACAACCAACATGCTGGGTCTCTGTTTAGTTGTCACTGTGTTAACCACAACCAACATGCTGGATCTCTGTTTAGGGGTCTCATCTCATCTCTAAAATGAGTCTCTCTGGGGAGAGAGAGGAGGGGGGTCCTGCCTCTAAAATGAGTCTCTCTGGGGGACATGACACCAAAGCTAAGAGGTGAGCTGACACATTTGTTTAAGAATGTACTATATTCTAAAACGTTTTTTAATCAGAATTTATTTCTTATGGGTACATTCTATATAACTGTTCTAGATTTTAGATGTGTATGAAAATTTGTTTTTTTGCAAAACGCTATATATCCATTGTTTAGCAAGAATGGATTGTTGGTATCCTGTGTATTTGACTGTGATATGTGGTTATCTCACCTAGATATCTATATATCCATTGTTTAGCTGTGTCACGCCCTGACCTTAGAGAGACGTTTTATTTCTCTATTTGGTTAGGTCAGGCTGTGATTTGGGTGGGCAATCTATGTTATCTGTTTCTTTGTTTTTGGCAGAGTGTGGTTCCCAATCAGAGGCAGCTGTCTATCGTTGTCTCTGATTGGGAATCATACTTAGGTAGCCTTTTCCCACCTGTGGTTTGTGGGTAGTTATTTTCTGTTTAGTCTCGGTTACCTGACAGAACTGTTCGCTTTCGTATTGTTTGAGTGTTTTTTTGATAATAAAGAAATCATGAACACTTTTCACGCTGCGCTTTGGTCCACTCTTCCTTACGACGACGAGCGTTATAGAACTACCCACCACAAAAGGAACAATCAGCGTGGCCAGGAGGAGAAGGGATCCTGGGCACGGGAGAGAAGGGAGTTTAGGACATCATATCAGGCGACAAAAACCTGCCATGGAAACAGGCGGAGGCAGATAGAGAGGAGCGGAGAGATCAGGAGTTACGGCAGAGACGGGAGCACGAGAGGCAACCCCAAAAAATTGGGGGGGGACACACGGTTGGCAAGCGGAGTTGGTCACGGTTCCAGTGCCATGTTTTCCGGTTTTACGCACCGTGCCTTCAGTGCAGTCACAGCCCGGTGCGTGCAGTACATGCTCTCCGTACCTGCCGTGTAAAGAGGGGTATCCAGCCAGGTAGGGTGGTGCCGGCTCAGCGCTCCTGGTCTCCAGTGCGCCTCCTCGGACCGGGATATTCTGCGTCGGCTCTGCGCAAGGTGTCTCCAGTGCGCCTGCACAGCCCAGTGCGTCCTGTATCAGCGCCTCGAACGTGCCGGGCTAAAGTGGTGATTCAGCCAGGAGGGGTTGTGCTAGCTCTAAGCTCCAGACCTCCAGTGTGCTTTCACAGCCCAGTGCGTCCTGTGCTGGTGCCCCGCACTTGCTGGATTGAAGTGGGTATCCAGCCAGGACGGGTTGTGCCTGCTCCACGAACCAGGCCTCCAGTGTGTGTCTCCAGCCCGGTGAGTCCTGTGCCTGCTCCACGAACCAGGCCTCCAGTGTGTCTCTCCAGCCCGGTGAGTCCTTTGCCTGCTCCACGGACCAGGCCTCCTGTGTGTCTCCCCAGCCTGGTGAGTCCTGTGCCTGTTCCACGAACCAGGCCTCCAGTGTGTCTCTCCAGCCCGTCGAGTCCTGTGCCTGCTCCACGAACCAGGCCTCCAGTGTGTCTCTCCAGCCCGGTGAGTCCTGTGCCTGCTCCATGAACCAGGCCTCCAGTGTGTCTCTCCAGCCCGGTGAGTCCTGTGCCTGTTCCACGAACCAGGCCTCCAGTGTGTCTATCCAGCCCGTCGAGTCCTGTGCCTGCTCCACGAACCAGGCCTCCAGTGTGTCTCTCCAGCCCGGTGAGTACTGTGCCTGCTCCACGCACCAGGCCTGCAGTGTGTCTCCCCAGACTGGTGAGTCCGGAGCCTCCGGCGACGGTTCCCGGTTCGGAGCCTCCGGCGATGATCCACGGTCCGGTTCTTCCGGCAACGATTCACGGTCCTGAGTCCCGTCCCCCGCGACGATCCACGGTAAGGTTCCACAGAAGCGGAGGGATCAGCGTAGGCAGCGGGGGCATCAGCGTAGGCAGCGGGGGCTACGTCCCGAACCGGAGCCGCCACCGAGGGTAGATGCCCCCCCGGACCCTCGCCTATAGGTTCAGGTTTGCAGCCGGGAGTCCACACCTTTGGGGGGGGTACTGTCACGCCCTGTCCTTAGAGAGCCGTGTTATTTCTCTATTTGGTTTCGTCAGGGTGTGATTTGGGGTGGGCATTCTATGTTGTCTGTTTCTATGTTTTGGCCGGGTATGGTTCTCAATCAGGGACAGCTGTCTATCGTTGTCTCTACTTAGGTAGCCTTTTCCCACCTGTGGTTTGTGGGTAGTTATTTTCTGTTTAGTCTCGGTTACCTGACAGAACTGTTCGCTTTCGATTTGTTACTAGTGTTTTTGATAATAAAGAAATCATGAACACTTTTCACGCTGCGCTTTGGTCCACTCTTCTTTACGACGACGAGCGTTACAAACAGGAATGTAATGTTGGTATCCTGTATATCTGACTGTGATATGTGGTTGTCTCACCTAGATATCTATATATCCATTGTTTAACAGGAATGTAATGTTGGTATCCTGTATATCTGACTGTGATATGTGGTTGTCTCACCTAGATATCTATATATCCATTGTTTATCAGGAATGGAATGTTGGTATCCTGTATATTAGACTGTGATATGTGGTTGTCTCACCTAGATATCTATATATCCATTGTTTATCAGGAATGGAATGTTGGTATTCTTTATATTAGACTGTGATAAGTGGTTGTCTCACCTAGATATCTATATATCCATTGTTTATCAGGAATGGAATGTTGGTATTCTTTATATTAGACTGTGATATGTGGTTGTCTCACCTAGATATCTATATATCCATTGTTTATCAGGAATGGAATGTTGGTATCCTGTATATCTGACTGTGATATGTGGTTGTCTCACCTAGATATCTATATATCCATTGTTTAGCAGGAATGGAATGTTGGTATCCTGTATATTAGACTGTGATAAGTGGTTGTCTCACCTAGATATCTATATATCCATTGTTTAGCAGGAATGGAATGTTGGTATCCTGTATATCTGACTGTGATATGTGGTTGTCTCACCTAGATATCCGTTGTTTAACAGGAATGTAATGTTGGTATCCTGTATATTTGACTGTGATATGTGGTTGTCTCACCTAGATATCTATATATCCATTGTTTATCAGGAATGGAATGTTCATATTCTGTATATTAGACTGTGATATGTGGTTGTCTCACCTAGATATCTATATATCCATTGTTTAGCTGGAATGTAATGTTTGTATCCTGTATATTAGACTGTGATATGTGTTTGTCTCACCTAGATATCTATATATCCATTGTTTATCAGGAATGTAATGATCATATTCTGTATATTAGACTGTGATATGTGGTTCTCTCACCTAGATATCTAAAGATGAATGTACTTACAGATGCCATGTTAATTTGAAGGAAAATAACATGCATTTTTATGTGGATTATAATTAAGCGTCATTTTTTGTAGGGGTTGATCCATTTATCATCAAATCAAGTCTGACATTTTAAAGTGGAAATTACAAACGTTAGACGCCTTTATAAAGCCTTGTAGTGGTTCAATAATTTCTTTAAACAATAAAACAAAATGTCTCAACATTTCTGAAAATGGATATATCGTGTTTTGGAATTAAACTCTTGTTTCCCCATCTGAGCTCAGAGTAGATGAGAGATGTAATGTTTGTCTCTGTTGTGTTGAAGCCCAATCAAGCAGGAGAGACCAGCCTCCCCTGTACCCAGCTGTGTGTCCATGAAGAGTGACAAGTCTATGGAACAACCTATAACCTTTAGAGAGGGAGACTTTTCTACTGAACAAAGGTAAGAAGAACTCATGGGTCATGGTCAGTGAGTTAAACAACACTGTCTCTAGTCATTTCTCCTCTCCCATTTTCCCATTTCTTTTTGTTGTTTTCATAATCCATAGGCTAATCCTTTTTTCCATTTTCATAGTCCGAAAACAATATTAAACAAACACAACGTTCCCTCCATCCCTGTGTGTGTGTGTGTGTGTGTGCACTCCCTGGATGAGGAGATGTAATCTCATGTTTTGTCCACAGAAACCAACAGGGGAGATCAGAGTCAGAGATTCTCAGTGGTCAGTCTTCCCAGAGTCGTCAAACAGACCTGGACTCCATATTCAGTGTATGTGGTCCTGTTATGTACATTTGTACAAGTTAATCTGTCAATCATTCATTAACGTGTTAATGAAAAAGCATTTATTCTCTTGCTTAACTTATTTACTTGATTTATTTCAGTTGCTTGAAGAGAATATTATGACATTTGTGAAGAACGAGCTGAAGATGTTCAAGAGGATTCTTAGTCCAGAACTCCCAGAAGGCTTTGAGAGTCAGAAGCAGGAAGTGGTGGATGCTGAAGATGAGAAGCAGGAGAGCAGTGCCAGAGAGGGGGCTCTGAAGATCACACTGCACGTCCTGAGGACAATGAACCAGAAGGAGCTTGCTGACACACTGGAGAAATGTAAGATCTGTCTGCCTCATGTTGAATGCTGTTTTATAACATTTAGAAGCTGTAGCTAAAGTACAGCTAAAGTAGCTGTGTAACTCAATGATATTGTAGCAGCCTTAACACGACACCTAGTGACCTCATCAAGTAGCAGCAGGGATGTGTTGTGGTGATTAATTTACAGAGACAACATTAATAATACCATCAATAATACCAATACTAATATAATCAGTCACACCAGTCTGTAATGCATTATGAAAACATTTACAAATTTTTACAGTCAGTTAAGAGAATAAATAATTATAATTCAAAACTTTATAACAGTCCTACAATACTGTAGGTGTTAAAACAGACTTAATATTAATATCCTCTGTGTTATTTCTTCATTCAGATGAGCTTGCTGTGATTTGCCAACGTGAACTCAAATCTAATCTAAAGAAGAAGTTTGAATGTGTATTTGAGGGGATCGCTAAACAAGGAAACCCAACACTTCTCAATAAGATCTACACAGAGCTCTACATCACAGAGGGTGGAACAGGAGAGGTCAATAATGAACATGAGCTGAGACAGATTGAGACAACAACCAGGAAACAAGCAAGACCAGAGACTGCAATCAAATGTAACGACATCTTCAAACCCTTAACTGGACAAGACAAACCTATCAGAACTGTGCTGACAAAGGGAGTCGCTGGCATTGGAAAAACAGTCTCTGTGCAGAAGTTCATTCTGGACTGGGCTGAAGGAAAAGCAAATCAGGATGTCCAATTTGTATTTTCATTCCCTTTCCGGGAGCTGAATTTGATGAAAGAGGACAAACACACTTTCATTAAACTTCTCAATCACTTCTCAATGGAAACCAAACAATCAAGAATCTCCAACTACAACAAGTACAAAGTTCTGTTCATCTTTGATGGTCTGGATGAGTGCCGACTGCCCCTAGACTTCAAGAATAACAAGATCTGTTGGGACGTCACAGAGTCAACCTCCGTGGATGTTCTGCTGACAAATCTCATCAAGGGAAATCTGCTTCCCTCTGCTCTCCTCTGGATTACTACCCGACCTGCAGCAGCCAATAAGATCCCTTCATGGTGTGTTGACCAGGTGACAGAGGTGCGAGGGTTCAATGACCCACAGAAAGAGGAGTACTTCAGGAAGAGATTCAGTGATGAGGACCTGGCCAGCAGAATCATCTCACACATAAAGACATCAAGGAGCCTCCACATCATGTGCCACATTCCAGTCTTCTGTTGGATTTCTGCAACAGTCCTTGAACACATGCTGAAACATAAGAGAGAAGAGATGCCCAAGACTCTGACTGAGATGTACACACACCTTGTGGTGTTTCATACCAAACAGAAGAATGAAAAGTATCTTGGGAAAGAAGAGACAGGTCCACACTGGAATAAAGAGAGCATTCTGTCACTGGGGAAACTGGCTTTTCAACAGCTTGTGAAGGGCAATCTGATTTTCTATGAAGAAGACCTGAAAGAGGCTGGCATTGATGTCAGTGAAGCCTCAGTGTACTCAGGATTGTGCACACAGTTCTTTAAAGAGGAATGTGTGCTGTACCAGGACAAGGTGTACTGCTTTGTTCATCTGAGCATTCAGGAGTTTCTGGCTGCTGTATATGTGTTCCTCTCATTCATCAACAACAATGAGAATCTAATTGACAAACTGCAAACAAAAGACAAGTCTGAAGTTACTTTCTACAAGAGTGCTGTGGATAAAGCCTTACAAAGTGAGACGGGAAACCTGGACCTTTTCCTCCGCTTCCTTCTGGGCCTCTCACTGGAGTCCAATCAGAAGCACTTACAAGGTCTACTGACAAAGACAAGAAGCAGCTCACAGAGCCATGAAGAAACAGTCAAGTACATCAAGGAGAAGATCGGGGAGAATCTCTCTCCAGAGAGGAGCATCAATCTGTTCCACTGTCTGAATGAACTGAATGACCATTCTCTAGTGGAGGAGATCCAAAGATACCTGAGATCAGGAAGTCTCTCAAAACCCAAACTGTCACCTGCACAGTGGTCAGCTCTGGTCTTTGTGTTGCTGACTTCAGAAAAGGAGCTGGATGTGTTTGACCTGAAGAAATACTCCAGATCAGAGAAAGTTCTTCTGAGGCTGCTGCCAGTGGTCAAAGCCTCCAGAGCTGTTCTGTGAGTAAATAAAATGCTTTTAAGAACTAATCATGAGGAAGAAATAGTCATTTTAGAGAAAATTATGTATTATAATATGTATATAATAATATATTGAAAAACATATTGAATAAATGCATTGATGTACACATTAGTATAACATTATGACCATACAATTCTAGGAGACGGAAGATGAATCTATATGTTGTTTGAGAGAATAAACCAAATGCATCTGCCATTGTCCTTCTACACTACTCGTTAAATCATGATGATCTCTTTGTCAGGCTGTCAGGCTGTCTAGTCACAGAGGAAGGCTGTGCTTCTCTGGTCTCAGCTCTGGAGTCAAACCCCTCACACCTGAGAGAGCTGGACCTGAGTAACAATGACCTGAAGGATTCAGGAGTGAAGCTGCTCTCTTCTGGACTCGGGAATCCCCACTGTAAACTGGAGACTCTGAGGTCAGTATTCCTGTAGTTGGTCAACAAGTGATAACTGTTCACCAGATCCACATGTGTTTACCAGACACACATAGTCCACACCATATGTGTTTGGACAGTGAAGCTTACAGTTTTAAATGTGGTGCTATGCTCCAGCATTTTGGATTTGAGATAGAATGTTTCATATTAGGCAACAGTACAGCATGTCACCTTTTATTTAAAGGTATTCATACATATATTTTACCGTTTAGAAATGAAAGCACTTTATGTATGTAGTTCTCCCATTTGAAGAAGTCTTCATTATTTGGACAAATTCACTTATATTGAATTAAAGTAATCTTAAGTTTAATATTTGGTCCCATATTCCATGCCTGCAGTGATTACATCAAGCTTGTGATTCTACTAACTTGTTGAATTCATTTGCAGTTTGTCTTGGTTGTGTTTTGGATGTTTTTCCTGATAGAAACTGAATGGTGAATAATGTCCTGTCATTTTGGAGTCACTTCACTTGTATTGTCAGTAAGAATAGAAGATGTTTCTGAACACTTCTACATTCATGTGGATGTTACCATGATTTTGAATAATTTTGAAAGAATATTGAATGATGACGAATAACAAAGTTGTAGAAGCACAAAGATCAGAAAAAATACTAACTTCACCTGTTATTGGTAATGTGCAGAGGTTAGCATGTTTTGTTGTAGCCTCTGTTATTGGTAATGGTGGGAGGTTAGCATGTTTTGTTGTAGACTTTGTTATTGGTAATGGTGAGAGGTTAGCATGTTTTGTTGTAGCCTTTGTTATTGGTAATGGTGAGAGGTTAGCATGTTTTGTTGTAGCCTCTGTTATTGGTAATGGTGAGAGGTTAGCATGTTTTGTTGTAGCCTTTGTTATTGGTAATGGTGAGAGGTTAGCATGTTTTGTTGTAGCCTCTAACTCTCACTCATTCATGATCTTTCTCAATCATGGCATCATCAGGCTTGATATAGTCATTGTGTGCAAGGAATATCAGACCAAATACTAAACTTTTGACTACTTTAATACCATATAAGTGAATTGGTCAGAATACTTATGACTTCTTCAACTGGGGGACTAGATACATAAAGTGCTTTCATTTCTAAATGTGAAAAAGATATGTATTAAAATACCCTCAAATAAAAGGTGACATTATATACTGTCACGTCATATGAAACATTTGATCTCAAATCCAAAATGTTGGAGTATAGAGCCACATTTAAAATGTTAAAATAGAATGTCAAAATAGATATGGTGTGGACTGTCTACTCAATACAATCTAAAACTTATACCTCACTGTCTGTCTTTTGACTGATACTGCTTTTGAAACTGGTCTGGTCAGTCTACTCAAATATTTGTACTATACATGTTTCTCTCTGTAGGCAATAATTGATAATTTGTCTTTTCTAATAATGATACATTATTTTATGAATAGATTTGGAAGGTCTCAAGACACTGATGTATCTGAAAATTTAGAAAAAATTTACTGCCACTATTTTCACCACCAAAGAATATCAGTGTGATTTTAATATGATTTGACTCTTTGCAGGCTGTCAGGCTGTCTAGTCACAGAGGAAGGCTGTGCTTCTCTGGTCTCAGCTCTGAAGTCAAACCCAACACACCTGAGAGAGCTGGATCTGAGTAACAATGACCTGAAGGATTCAGGAGTGAAGCTGCTCTCTGCTGGACTGGGGAATCGCCACTGTAAACTGGAGACTCTGAGGTCAGTATTCCTGTAGTTGGTCAACAAGTATTTGTATTGTATTTATTATGGATCCCCATTAGTTCCTGCTAAAGCAGCAGCTACTCTTCCTGGGGTCCAGCAAAATTAAGCCAGTTTATACAATATACATTACAATACATTCACAGATTTCACAACACACTGTGTGCCCTCAGGCCCCTACCACATATCTACAGTACTAAAGCCATCTTTATAGTGTGTGTGTGTGTGTGTGTGTGTGTGTGTGTGTGTGTGTGTGTGTGTGTGTGTGTGTGTGTGTGTGTGTGTGTGTGTGTGTGTGTGTGTGTGTGTGTGTATGTATATATATACACAGGGATATATACACCAGGGAAACACACACCAGGGAAACACAGGGATATATACACCAGGGAAACACAGGGATATATACACCAGGGAAACACACACCAGGGAAACACAGGGATATATACACCAGGGAAACACAGGGATATATACACCAGGGAAACACAGGGATATATACACCAGGGATATATACACCAGGGAAACACAGGGATATATACACCAGGGATATATACACCAGGGAAACACAGGGATATATACACCAGGGAAACACAGGGATATATACACCAGGGATATATACACCAGGGAAACACAGGGATATATACACCAGGGAAACACAGGGATATATACACCAGGGAAACACAGGGATATATACACCAGGGAAACACAGGGATATATACACCAGGGAAACACAGGGATATATACACCAGGGAAATACAGGGATATATACACCAGGGATATATACACCAGGGAAACACAGGGATATATAAACCAGGGAAACACAGGGATAAATACACCAGGGAAACACAGGGATATATACACCAGGGAAACACAGGGATATATACACCAGGGAAACACAGGGATATATACACCAGGGAAACACAGGGATATATACACCAGGGAAACACAGGGATAAATACACCAGGGAAACACAGGGATATATACACCAGGGATATATACACCAGGGAAACACAGGGATAAATACACCAGGGAAACACAGGGATATATACACCAGGGAAACACAGGGATATATACACCAGGGATATATACACCAGGGAAACACAGGGATATATACACCAGGGCTATATACACCAGGGAAACACAGGGATATATACACCAGGGAAACACAGGGATATATACACCAGGGAAACACAGGGATATATACACCAGGGCTATATACACCAGGGAAACACAGGGATATATACACCAGGGAAACACAGGGATATATACACCAGGGAAACACAGGGATATATACACCAGGGAAACACAGGGATATATACACCAGGGATATATACACCAGGGAAACACAGGGATATATACACCAGGGAAACACAGGGATATATACACCAGGGAAACACAGGGATAAATACACCAGGGAAAAACAGGGATATATACACCAGGGAAACACAGGGATATATACACCAGTGAAACACGGGAATATATACACCAGGGAAACACAGGGATATATACACAAGGGAAACACAGGGATATATACACCAGGGAAACACAGGGATATGTACACCAGGGAAACACAGGGATAAATACACCAGGGAAACACAGGGATATATACACCAGGGAAACACAGGGATATATACACCAGGGAAACACAGGGATATACACCAGGAAACACAGGGATATATACACCAGGGAAACACAGGGATATATACACCAGGGAAACACAGGGATATACACACCAGAGAAACACAGGGATATATACACCAGGGATATATACACCAGGGAAACACAGGGATATATACACCAGGGAAACACAGGGATATATACACCAGGGAAACACAGGGATATATACACCAGGGAAACACAGGGCTATATACACCAGGGAAACACAGGGATAAATACACCAGGGAAACACAGGGATATATACACCAGGGAAACACAGGGCTATATACACCAGGGAAACACAGGGATATATACACCAGGGAAACACAGTGATATATACACCAGGGAAACACAGGGATATATACACCAGGGAAACACAGGAATATATACACCAGGGAAACACAGGGATATATACACCAGGGAAACACAGGGATATATACACCAGGGAAACACAGGGATAAATACACCAGGGAAACACAGGGATATATACACCAGGGAAACACAGGGATAAATACACCAGGGAAACACAGGGATATATACACCAGGGAAACACAGGGATATATACACCAGGGAAACACAGGGATATATACACCAGGGAAACACAGGGATATATGCACCAGGGAAATATACACCAGGGAAACACAGGGATATATACTCCAGGGAAACACAGGGATAAATACACCAGGGAAACACAGGGATATATACACCAGGGAAACACAGGGATATATACACCAGGGAAACACAGGGATATATACACCAGGGAAACACAGGGATATATACACCAGGGAAACACAGGGATATTACACCAGGGAAACACAGGGATATATACACCAGGGAAACACAGGGATATATACACCAGGGAAACACAGGGATATATACACCAGGGAAACACATGTCATCAGATTTCAACCAATGGAAAATGACGAAAAACAGAATGACATTCAAAATGATGATGTACTTGAAACAACAGATATTTCATTTGACTCAGCTAAACTAGATGAGCTCAGTAATTGGATGAAGAATTGAGTGTTTGAGGAAGTCAAAGACATTGGCCAAAAATGTGTCTCAACAAGGTGGGTGTGTCCCTTAAAGAACTGGAATAGTGCCAAAAGCACGTTGTGGTGGAATTATTGTAATCAAAAGGAGAGGCTTAGGATACCTGGAGGTGATCACTGAGAACTCAACCAGCTGGTTTGAGCCACAGCATTTTATAGCAAAGTCCATCCTCCTTCAGTTTACATGACACACGACAGATGTATGGAATGGGTCACAAGGTTAAGATTTGTATCAAAGATACCTATAATTCACAGGAGACAGTATCTGTTTTAAAAACTGTTCTCATTGTGTAGAGACCAGGGTCTGGCCCTGGGGTCATCTCTCCCTGGTACCGAATAGAACAGAAACATTAACTCATGCTCTGGTAAAAAAAGTACATCTAGTGGCTAGAGGTTTAGAGGAGCTGGCTGCTAAACAACTCCCAAAAGACTCATCTAGTGGCTAGAGGTTTAGAGGAGCTGTCTGCTAAACAACTCCCAAAAGACTCATCTAGTGGCTAGAGGTTTAGAGGAGCTGGCTGCTAAACAACTCCCAAAAGACTCATCTAGTGGCTAGAGGTTTAGAGGAGCTGGCTGCTAAACAACTCCCAAACGACTCATCTAGTGGCTAGAGGTTTAGAGGAGCTGGCTGCTAAACAACTCCCAAAAGACTCATCTAGTGGCTAGAGGTTTAGAGGACCAAACGACTCATCTAGTGGCTAGAGGTTTAGAGGAGCTGGCTGCTAAATAACTCCCAAAACACTCATCTAGTGGCTAGAGGTTTAGAGGAGCTGGCTGCTAAACAACTCCCAAACGACTCATCTAGTGGCTAGAGGTTTAGAGGAGCTGGCTGCTAAACAACTCCCAAACGACTCATCTAGTGGCTAGGGGTTTAATGGAAAGTGGCAGCTTGACTAACACAAATAAAAACTGAGTCACACAACCCATTTGTAATGAGGAACTTAAATAATACTTGGACATTTAATAATGTTGATGTTTTGTTTGTCTTTAAAGAAAAGTGGGAGATTGTTAAGTTCATGTTTTAAGTCTCCCTATATTTCTGTTACTACGGTGATATCACTCTGTTATTAGTACGCCTGGGAGTGTCAGTGTTGATGGACCTGCCTGGGTGTCATGGTAACCATGTATTGTGGTAATACGGTTTAGTAAACGTTGTTCAACTGGAACATAGTCGTTGTGTCATTTTGAGGGAACACTGTTTACTCAATACAATCTAAATCTGATACCTCACTGTCATTATAGATATGGTGTGGACTGTTTACTCAATACAATCTAAATCTGATACCTCACTGTCATTATAGATATGGTGTGGACTGTATACTCAATACAATCTAAATCTGATACCTCACTGTCATTATAGATATGGTGTGGACTGTTTACTCAATACAATCTAAATCTGATACCTCACTGTCATTATAGATATGGTGTGGACTGTTTACTCAATACAATCTAAATCTGATACCTCACTGTCATTATAGATATGGTGTGGACTGTTTACTCAATACAATCTAAATCTGATACCTCACTGTCATTATAGATATGGTGTGGACTGTTTACTAAATACAATCTAAATCTGATACCTCACTGTCATTATAGATATGATGTGGACTGTTTACTAAATACAATCTAAATCTGATACCTCACTGTCATTATAGATATGATGTGGACTGTTTACTCAATACAATCTAAATCTGATACCTCACTGTCATTATAGATATGGTGTGGACTGTTTACTAAATACAATCTAAATCTGATACCTCACTGTCATTATAGATATGGTGTGGACTGTTTACTCAATACAATCTAAATCTGATACCTCACTGTCATTATAGATATGATGTGGACTGTTTACTCAATACAATCTAAATCTGATACCTCACTGTCATTATAGATATGGTGTGGACTGTATACTCAATACAATCTAAATCTGATACCTCACTGTCATTATAGATATGGTGTGGACTGTTTACTCAATACAATCTAAATCTGATACCTCACTGTCTGTCTTTTGACTGATACTGCTTTTTAAACTGGTCTGGTCATTACTCAAATATTTGTACTATAAATGTACAAGCAATAATTTGATAATTTGTCATTTCTAATAGTGATACATTAATTTATGAATAGATATGGCAGGTTTCAGGACACTGATATATGTCAAAATGTTGAAAAAATATACTGCCACAATGTTCACCACCAAAGAATTGCAGTGTGATTTAATATGATTTGACTCTTTGCAGGCTGTCAGGCTGTCTAGTCACAGAGGAAGGCTGTGCTTCTCTGGTCTCAGCTCTGAGGTCAAACCCCTCACACCTGAGAGAGCTGGACCTGAGCTACAATCACCCAGGAGACTCAGGAGTCAGACTGCTCTCTGCTGGACTGGAGGATCCACACTGCAGACTGGAGAAACTCAAGTATGTAGAGGGTTTATGTCCATGTTCATATCAGACATGTTTGACTTTTTAGGCCAGTGTGTGTGTGTGTCCAGTTTGAGTGTGTCCAGTCTGTGTGTGTGTGTGTGTGTGTGTGTGTGTGTGTGTGTGTGTGTGTGTGTGTGTGTGTGTGTGTGTGTGTGTGTGTGTGTGTGTGTGTGTGTGTGTGTGTGTGTGTGTGTGTGTGTGTGTGAGTTCAGGTGTATCACTCAATGACTGTCTGTTCTTCTGCTTACCGCTATAGTGTGGAACATGGTGGAGAGAACAGAATGAAACCTGGGCTTAGAAAATGTGAGTGTTGACTGCTGTGAAGAATATGACTAAGAATAAGTCTTAATTCAAGTTAAGTCAAAGTCAAAGACCACCATCATTACTTACTTGGTCATATTAAATATCAGCTGTAGTTCTACAGAAGCAGAAATCAGGGACACCAAAGTTTACAAAGAGTTGCTTTGACAATGTGTGTGTGTGTGTGTGTGTGTGTGTGTGTGTAATTAATGGGAATAAGTGTGTTTTATATTACCATACAGTATAACATATGATCATTCAACAAGTCTCAAGTTACCTTCACTTCTCCTTTTGATACCTAGAAACATCTACATTAAATGAATTAGTGAAAAGTGAGTTAACATTCTAATGTGAATGATGATGATTTCTAATATTGTGTCTGGTTTCATCCATCAGATGTCTGTGATCTCACACTGGACCCAAACACAGTAAACAGACTCCTCTCTCTGTCTGAGGAGAACAGAAAGGTGACAGGGAGGAGAGAGGAGCAGCCGTATCCTGATCACCCAGAGAGATTTGAGGACTGTGAACAGGTGCTGTGTAGAGAGGGTCTGACTGGGCGCTGTTACTGGGAGGTAGAGTGGAGTGGGAGAGAGGCTGATATAGGAGTGACATATAAAGGAATCAGCAGGAGAGGAGGGGGTAAGGACTGTTGGCTTGGACACAATGACAAGTCCTGGAGTCTGTTCTGCTCTGACAACAGTTACTATGCCAGTCACAATAATAATCCCATAGACGTCCCCTCCTCCAGCTCCCACAGAGTAGGAATGTATCTGGACTGGCCAGCCGGCACTCTGTCCTTCTATAGAGCCTCCTCTGACACACTGACCCACATGATGACATTCACCTCCACATTCACTGAGCCCCTCTATCCAGGGTTTCATCTTTGGTGGGTTGACTCCTCAGTGTCCCTGAAATTATAACCTGACACACACCTACACACACACCTACACACACACACACACACACCTACACACACACACACACACTGGACACACACACACACACACACACACACACACACACACACACACACACATTGACAATCTGATACACACACTGGGCACACACACATTGACACACACACACAGACACACACACTGACACACACAATGGACACACACACACTGACACAAAGACACACACACACACACACACACACACACACACACACACACACACACACACACACACACACACACAGTGGACACACACACATTGAGAGACACACACACACACACACACACACAATGGACACACACACATTTTCACACACATACATACACACACACACACTGGATACATACAAACACTGGACTCACACTGATACACACACACACACACACACACACACACACACACACACACACACACACACACACACACACACACACACACACACACACACACACACACACACACACACACACACACACACACACACACACACAGGACTCACTGGACACACACACTGGACACACACACACACACTGGACAAACATACACTGGACACATTGGACACAGAACAAACACACACACACACACACACACACACACACACACACACACACACACACACACACACACACACACACACACACACACACACACACACACACACACACACACACACACACACACACACACACAGGACTCACTGGCCACACACACTGGACACACACACACACACACACACACTGGACAAACATACACTGGACATATTGGACACAGAACAAACACACACACACACACACACACACACACACACACACACACACACACACACACACACACACACACACACACACACTGACTGGACACACACACTGACTGGACACACACACATGACACATACATACACTAGAAACACACTGGAAACACACACACACCGGACACACATACACACACACACCGGACACACATACACACACTGGACACACATACACACACACACACTGGACACACACACACACACTGGACACACACACTGGACACACACACACACACTGGACACACACACACACTGGACACACACACACACACACTGGACACACACACACACACACTGGACACACACACACACACTGGACAAACACACTGGACTCACACACACATATATCTCCCTATAATTGTGATACAGGACCTTCAAACCATCATTTCTGATTGGGAAAAAACAGACACCTCATTCCAGCACAAACACAGAGGTGAAAATATTACAGGAATATTCTGTTGATGAAGACGTCACTCAATCCACCCAAAACAACATGCAGTCTTTCCACAAGACTCCCATGAAGTTATAGTGTGACGTTATGAGTTGACGTTAAAGTAACATTCTCAGAACATACTGCACTTGTTTTAAACTGTTTTAGATGGATCCTCTGTTTATCATCTTGTTTTATACTGTTTTAGATGGATCCTCTGTTTATCATCTTGTTTTATACTGTTTTAGATGGATCCTCTGTTTATCATCTTGTTTTATACTGTTTTAGATGGATCCTCTGTTTATCATCTTGTTTTATACTGTTTTAGATGGATCCTCTGTTTATCATCTTGTTTTATACTGTTTTAGATGGATCCTCTGTTTATCATCTTGTTTTATACTGTTTTAGATGGATCCTCTGTTTAAACATTTAAACTCTTACAATAACACCGTTAAAATACCAATGTGATCATTTGTTGTCTTTTATGTTGAATAACAAATTGTATAATTATATATGGACATACGCTCCATAGTTGTACAAGTATACAAGGATATATTGTACTTTTCATAATAAAACATACTTGAAACAAGAAAAGCATGTTAATTGTGAAAACAGTTTCGTTATTGATTTTACGTTGCCTCTGTTGTCGCAGGTTGACGTTTGTCATGAATCTTGACCTGGAGGCAGAACTGCGTGATTTCCTCTAGATATGCCAGCTGCAAAGTCAAAGTGCCTGTGGAAAATAATGTTGTTTTATGGTCTTAATTTAAGTGAAGGATGAGCAGTGTGGTTAAGTGTTGAGGTTAGGATTAATATCAGATTTTATTACTTTGTGGCTGTTCCAGCTTGTGACCACTTTGCTGAACTGCCTCCAGAACAAGATTCATGACAATAAATGCCAACCTGCCTCCCAGTCATCCCCTCCTTATCTTTACAAGGCTGCAGAACATACAAGCTAGTGATGTGGGGGTTCTCTCATAACCCTCAGTCCCCAGGTGGGTAGATGGCAGGTTGAATAAAGAGAAGCTAGTGATGTGGGGGTTCTCTCATAACCCTCAGTCCCCAGGTGGGTAGATGGCAGGTTGTATAAAGAGAAGCTAGTGATGTGGGGGTTCTCTCATAACCCTCAGTCCCCAGGTGGGTAGATGGCAGGTTGTATAAAGAGAAGCTAGTGATGTGGGGGTTCTCTCATAACCCTCAGTCCCCAGGTGGGTAGATGGCAGGTTGAATAAAGAGAAGCTAGTGATGTGGGGGTTCTCTCATAACCCTCAGTCCCCAGGTGGGTAGATGGCAGGTTGTATAAAGAGAAAACAATAGGCTATATAACAAAATACATAAATGTATAATTATTGTGCAATTTACACTGAGTGTACAAAACATTATGAACACCTGCTCTTTCCATGACAGACTGACCAGGTGAATCCAGGTGAAAGCTATGATCCCTTATTGATGTCACTTGCAGATGAAGGGGACGGGACAGGTTAAAGAAGGATTTTTAAGCCTGGAGACAATTGAGACATGGATTGTGTATGTGTGTCATTCAGAGGGTGAATGAGCAAGACAAAATATTTAAGTGCCTTTGAACGGGGTATGGTAGTAGGTGCCAGGCGCACCGGTTTGTGTCATGAACTGCAATGTTGCTGGGTTTTTCACGCTCATGTTCCACCACCCAAAGGACATCCAGCCAACTTGACAACTGTGGGAAGCATTGGAGTCAACATGGGCCAGCATCCCTGTGGAACGCTTTCAACACCTTGTAGAATCCATTGAGGCTGTTCTGAGGACAAAAGGGAGATATTAGGAAGTGAGGGGAGAGGGGGCATAACTCAATGTTAGGAAGGCGTCCTTAATATCTAGTCCACTCAGTGTATAACCTGTAGACTACACTGCTCAGTTAGAGTAATATCTAGTCCACTCAGTGTATAACCTGTAGGCTACACTGCTCAGTTAGAGTAATATCTAGTCCACTCAGTATATAACCTGTAGGCTACACTGCTCAGTTAGAGTAATATCTAGTCCACTCAGTGTATAACCTGTAGTCTACACTGCTCAGTTAGAGTAATATCTAGTCCACTCAGTGTATAACCTGTAGACTACACTGCTCAGTTAGAGTAATATCTAGTCCACTCAGTGTATAACCTGTAGGCTACACTGCTCAGTTAGAGTAATATCTAGTCCACTCAGTGTCTAACCTGTAGTCTACACTGCTCAGTTAGAGTAATATCTAGTCCACTCAGTGTATAACCTGTAGACTACACTGCTCAGTTAGAGTAATATCTAGTCCACTCAGTGTATAACCTGTAGGCTACACTGCTCAGTTAGAGTAATATCTAGTCCACTCAGTGTCTAACCTGTAGGCTACACTGTTCAGTTAGAGTAATATCTAGTCCACTCAGTGTATAACCTGTAGGCTACACTGCTCAGTTAGAGTAATATCTAGTCCACTCAGTGTATAACCTGTAGGCTACACTGTTCAGTTAGAGTAATATCTAGACCACTCAGTGTATAACCTGTAGTCTACACTGCTCAGTTAGAGTAATATCTAGTCCACTCAGTGTATAACCTGTAGACTACACTGCTCAGTTAGAGTAATATCTAGTCCACTCAGTGTATAACCTGTAGTCTACACTGCTCAGTTAGAGTAATATCTAGTCCACTCAGTGTATAACCTGTAGACTACACTGCTCAGTTAGAGTAATATCTAGTCCACTCAGTGTATAACCTGTAGTCTACACTGCTCAGTTAGAGTAATATCTAGTCCACTCAGTGTATAACCTGTAGACTACACTGCTCAGTTAGAGTAATATCTAGTCCACTCAGTGTATAACCTGTAGACTACACTGCTCAGTTAGAGTAATATCTAGTCCACTCAGTGTATAACCTGTAGACTACACTGCTCAGTTAGAGTAATATCTAGTCCACTCAGTGTATAACCTATAGACTACACTGCTCAGTTAGAGTAATATCTAGTCCACTCAGTGTATAACCTGTAGGCTACACTGCTCAGTTAGAGTAATATCTAGTCCACTCAGTGTATAACCTGTAGACTACACTGCTCAGTTAGAGTAATATCTAGTCCACTCAGTGTATAACCTATAGACTACACTGTTCAGTTAGAGTAATATCTAGTCCACTCAGTGTATAACCTGTAGACTACACTGCTCAGTTAGAGTAATATCTAGTCCACTCAGTGTATAACCTGTAGACTACACTGCTCAGTTAGAGTAATATCTAGTCCACTCAGTGTATAACCTATAGACTACACTGCTCAGTTAGAGTAATATCTAGTCCACTCAGTGTATAACCTGTAGACTACACTGCTCAGTTAGAGTAATATCTAGTCCACTCAGTGTATAACCTGTAGACTACACTGCTCAGTTAGAGTAATATCTAGTCCACTCAGTGTATAACCTGTAGACTACACTGCTCAGTTAGAGTAATATCTAGTCCACTCAGTGTATAACCTATAGACTACACTGCTCAGTTAGAGTAATATCTAGTCCACTCAGTGTATAACCTGTAGGCTACACTGCTCAGTTAGAGTAATATCTAGTCCACTCAGTGTATAACCTGTAGGCTACACTGCTCAGTTAGAGTAATATCTAGTCCACTCAGTGTATAACCTATAGACTACACTGCTCAGTTAGAGTAATATCTAGTTCACTCAGTGTATAACCTGTAGACTACACTGCTCAGTTAGAGTAATATCTAATCCACTCAGTATATAGCCTATAGACTACACTGATCATTTAGAGTAATATCTAGTCCACTCAGTGTATAACCTATAGACTACACTGCTCAGTTAGAGTAATATCTAGGCCACTCAGTGTATAACCTGTAGGCTACACTGCTCAGTTAGAGTAATATCTAGTCCACTCAGTGTATAACCTGTAGACTACACTGCTCAGTTAGAGTAATATCTAGTCCACTCAGTGTATAACCTATAGACTACACTGCTCAGTTAGAGTCCATCTGTTAAGGTGCCTCTTTATCAGCACCATAAATAATAATAATAAAATAGAATAATAACTACTGAAATGGAGACAGACGGACCAGATTCTCCCTGTAAAGTGGGACTAGAGGAAGAGAAGACACACCCTGGACACCGTCAGGAGAGGTTTCAGAATAATAACTACTGAAATGGAGACAGACGGACCAGATTCTCCCTGTAAAGTGGGACTAGAGGAAGAGAAGTTTAATAAATCCATAGAGGCGCTGAAAGAGGACCTCCAGCATTCTACCATTTTGACTCCAATATGGGAACAATGGATCAAACTGGATCAAACTGGTCATCATTTCCCTGCTGACGGAACATTCCAATCTAATAAAGAACTCAGAGATGTTGTTGTGGTCTGGAACAATAAATAACATTAAGCTGGAACACACCCAGAAACATTATTTAGCTGGAACACACCAAGAAATATTATTTAGCTGGAACACACCAAGAAATATTATTTAGCTGGAACACACCAAGAAATATTATTTAGCTGGAACACACCAAGAAATATTATTTAGCTGGAACACACCAAGAAATATTATTTAGCTGGAACACACCAAGAAATATTATTTAGCTGGAACACACCAAGAAATATTATTTAGCTGGAACACACCAAGAAATATTATTTAGCTGGAACACACCAAGAAATATTATTTTGTGTGAAGGTGCTGACTAACGATGAATAAACTATAAATGAAATAAATAAAGAGAGTCCCAAACTCCATGTATAAACTCCATGTATAAACTCCATGTATAAACTCCATGTATAAACTCCCAGTAATTTATTGGGTTTTTACCAACGTTTCAGCATCTCTGTGCCTTCTTCAGGGTGATGTCATGAATACTTGAACCAGGTTATGTAGACAAACAGTGTAATTAGTGCAACCAATGACAATAGTGAGGGGTGTCATAATGATTAAGATAATTAGAATGAATTGATGAAACTGTTAACAAAACAATCGTTTATGGCATATTGAATATATTAGGCTATTATATATTCACCCAAACAACTTGGTATAAGTCATTGACAAAGTGCCACTGCTTGGAGCTAAGGTTGGGTTGGGTTAGGGTTAGGGTTAGTGTTGGGTTGGGTTAGTGTTGTGTTGGGTTAGGGTTGGGTTGGGTTAGAGTTGGGTTAGTGTTAGGTTAGAGTTGGGTTAGGTTGGGTTAGGGTTGGGTTAGGGTTAGAGTACGGTAGGGTAGGGTTGGGTTAGGTTGGGTTAGGGTACGGTAGGGTTGGGTTAGGGTTAGGGTTAGTGTTGGGTTAGGTTGGGTTAGTGTTAGGTTAGTGTTGGGTTAGGGTTGGGTTGGGTTAGGGTTGGGTTAGGGTTGAGTTAGGTTTAGGGTTGGGTTAGGGTTGTGTTAGGGTTAGGGTTGGTTTAGGGTTGGGTTAGGGTTAGTGTTGGGTTAGTGTTGGGTTAGGGTTGGGTTAGGGTTGGGTTAGGGTTACTACAGTCAGGTTTAGGGTTGGGTTAGGGTTAGGGTTGGGTTAGGGTTGGTTTAGGGTTGGGTTAGGGTTAGTGTTGGGTTAGTGTTGGGTTGGGGTTAGGGTTAGTGTTTGTTTAGGGTTAAGGTTAGGGTTGGGTTAGGGTTAGGGTTGGGTTAGGGTTGGTTTAGGGTTGGGTTAGGGTTAGTGTTGGGTTAGATTAGTGTTGGGTTGGGGTTAGGGTTAGTGTTTGTTTAGGGTTAAGGTTAGGGTTGGTTTAGGGTTGGGTTGGGTTGAAGCCAGCATGTGGATGGACATGAGTCTAATGTTTGAGGATATATAATTCATTCTCTGTATAGAACTGATTGAGTCTAAGTTTAAGGATTTATATTTCATTCTCTGGCTGTATTGACCTGATTGAGCCATATTTCTAGTCCTGTAAACAGAGAGACAACAACATACATGGAATTGTGTTTGACACGGTTTCATGTATTTTGATTTTTTTTAACTAAAACATTTTAGTCATGTTAATTTGTAACTCTCTCTGTATGGCAGATTCTCAGTAGGTTTCCATAATCCATTAACCTAACAGCCTGGCAGGTCTACACAGTGAGAGAGAGAGAGAGAGAGAGAGCGAGAGAGAGAGAGAGCGAGAGAGAGAGAGAGAGAGAGAGAGAGAGAGAGAGAGAGAGAGAGAGAGAGAGAGGAGAGAGAGAGAGAGAGAGAGAGAGAGAGAGAGAGAGAGAGAGAGAGAGAGAGAGAGAGAGAGAGAGAGAGAGAGAGGGAGAGAGAGAGAGAGAGAGAGAGAGAGAGAGAGAGAGAGAGAGAGAGAGAGAGAGAGAGAGAGAGAGAGAGAGAGAGAGAGAGAGAGAGAGAGAGAGAGACCAGAGACATTATCACCACCTACCACTAGAGGGCGAACAATACCCCGTTTTGTTAGTTTGTCATTCTTACATTCACGGTAACAAAATAAACCCTCCTCAATG
>NW_024058245.1:0-30000 GCF_016432855.1 Salvelinus namaycush
CTGGACTGTCTATCTGACTCCTTGGTTAAACATGATCCTGGACTGTCGATCTGACTCCTTGGTTGAACATAACCCTGGACTGTCTATCTGACTCCTTGGTTAAACATGACCCTGGACTGTCTATCTGACTCCTTGGTTAAACATGACCCTGGACTGTCTATGTGGCTCCTTGGTTAAACATGATCCTGGACTGTCTATGTGGCTCCTTGGTTAAACATGACCCTGGACTGTCTATGTGGCTCCTTGGTTAAACATGACCCTGGACTGTCTATCTGGCTCCTTGGTTAAACATGACCCTGGACTGTCTATCTCACTCTTTGGTTAAACATGACCCTGGACTGTCTATGTGGCTCCTTGGTTAAACATGACCCTGGACTGTCTATCTGGCTCCTTGGTTAAACATGACCCTGGACTGTCTATCTGTCCCCTTGGTTAAACATGACCCTGGACTGTCTATCTGACTCCTTGGTTAAACATGACCCTGGACTGTCTATCTGACTCCTTGGTTAAACATAACCCTGGACTGTCTATCTGACTCCTTGGTTAAACATGACCCTGGACTGTCTATCTGACTCCTTGGTTAAACATAACCCTGGACTGTCTATCTGACTCCTTGGTTAAACATGATCCTGGACTGTCGATCTGACTCCTTGGTTAAACATAACCCTGGACTGTCTATCTGACTCCTTGGTTAAACATGACCCTGGACTGTCTATCTGACTCCTTGGTTAAACATAACCCTGGACTGTCTATCTGACTCCTTGGTTAAACATGATCCTGGACTGTCGATCTGACTCCTTGGTTAAACATAACCCTGGACTGTCTATCTGACTCCTTGGTTAAACATGACCCTGGACTGTCTATCTGACTCCTTGGTTAAACATGACCCTGGACTGTCTGACTCCTTGGTTAAACATGACCCTGGACTGTCTATCTGGCTCCTTGGTTAAACATGACCCTGGACTGTCTATCTGACTCCTTGGTTAAACATGACTTTGCATATGAACCATATTCCTCAGTTTAAAGTCCCGTTGTCCTCTTTGACAAGACATTGTCATTACTTCAGTCTTTCTTTGTATTGCTCTTTTAATTATCTGGTGTCATAATGCCTCAGAAGGAATCCAGTGAGCATGTTTTATGTCTAATAGTTATTCACGCTTTGCAAAATAACCCCCCTATTTTTTAAATGTCCCGGTCATTAATACATCTCAACCGCTCTTTATTACCGTAATGTTTTCCATTATAACATCTAACTGACTTTATAATTAGTCTTACTGATACTTATTGATACTTGAGCCGATAAGGAAGCAGCCAGGGGGTTGATGTCCAGATGTAGCGGGGAGACAGCATAACATACAGTACAGACATGTATGGGGGCTGAGTTACAACCCAAATGGCACATTATTCCTACTGTTGACCAGGTTCCATAGGGCTCTATATAGGGACTGTTAACCAGGTTCCATAGGGCTCTATATAGGGACTGTTAACCAGGTTCCATAGGGCTCTATATAGGGACTGTTGACCAGGTTCCATAGGGCTCTATATAGGGACTGTTAACCAGGTTCCATAGAGCTCTATATAGGGACTGTTAACCAGGTTCCATAGGGCTCTATATAGGGACTGTTAACCAGGTTCCATAGGGCTCTATATAGGGACTGTTGACCAGGTTCCGTAGGGCTCTATATAGGGACTGTTGACCAGGTTCCATGGGGCTCTATATAGGGACTGTTGACCAGGTTCCATAGGGCTCTATATAGGGACTGTTGACCAGGTTCCATAGGGCTCTATATAGGGACTGTTGACCAGGTTCCATAGGGCTCTATATAGGGACTGTTGACCAGGTTCCATAGGGCTCTATATAGGGACTGTTAACCAGGTTCCATAGGGCTCTATATAGGGACTGTTGACCAGGTTCCATAGGGCTCTATATAGGGACTGTTGACCAGGTTCCATAGGGCTCTATATAGGGACTGTTAACCAGGTTCCATAGGGCTCTATATAGGGACTGTTAACCAGGTTCCATAGGGCTCTATATAGGGACTGTTAACCAGGTTCCATAGGGCTCTATATAGGGACTGTTAACCAGGTTCCATAGGGCTCTATATAGGGACTGTTGGCCAGGTGCTATAGGGCTCTATATAGGGACTGTTGACCAGGTTCCATAGGGCTCTATATAGGGACTGTTGACCAGGTTCCATAGGGCTCTATATAGGGACTGTTAACCAGGTTCCATAGGGCTCTATATAGGGACTGTTGACCAGGTTCCATAGGGCTCTATATAGGGACTGTTGACCAGGTTCCATAGGGCTCTATATAGGGACTGTTAACCAGGTTCCATAGGGCTCTATATAGGGACTGTTGACCAGGTTCCATAGGGCTCTATATAGGGACTGTTAACCAGGTTCCATAGGGCTCTATATAGGGACTGTTGACCAGGTTCCATGGGGCTCTATATAGGGACTGTTGACCAGGTTCCATAGGGCTCTATATAGGGACTGTTGACTAGGTTCCATAGGGCTCTATATAGGGACTGTTGACCAGGTTCCATAGGGCTCTATATAGGGACTGTTAACTAGGTTCCATAGAGCTCTATATAGGGACTGTTAACCAGGTTCCATAGAGCTCTATATAGGGACTGTTAACTAGGTTCCATAGAGCTCTATATAGGGACTGTTAACCAGGTTCCATAGGGCTCTATATAGGGACTGTTAACCAGGTTCCATAGAGCTCTATATAGGGACTGTTGACCAGGTTCCATAGGGCTCTATATAGGGACTGTTAACCATGTTCCATAGGGCTCTATATAGGGACTGTTAACCAGGTTCCATAGAGCTCTATATAGGGACTGTTAACCAGGTTCCATAGGGCTCTATATAGGGACTGTTGACCAGGTTCCATAGGGCTCTATATAGGGACTGTTGACCAGGTTCCATAGGGCTCTATATAGGGACTGTTGACAAGGCTCCATAGGGCTCTATATAGGGACTGTTGACCAGGTTCCATAGGGCTCTATATAGGGACTGTTAACCAGGTTCCATAGAGCTCTATATAGGGACTGTTAACCAGGTTCCATAGGGCTCTATATAGGGACTGTTGACCAGGTTCCATAGGGCTCTATATAGGGACTGTTGACCAGGTTCCATAGGGCTCTATATAGGGACTGTTGACCAGGTTCCATAGGGCTCTATATAGGGACTGTTGACCAGGTTCCATAGGGCTCTATATAGGGACTGTTAACCAGGTTCCATAGGGCTCTATATAGGGAATGTTAACCAGGTTCCATAGGGCTCTATATAGGGACTGTTAACCAGGTTCCATAGGGCTCTATATAGGGACTGTTAACCAGGTTCTGTAGGGCTCTATATAGGGACTGTTAACCAGGTTCCGTAGGGCTCTATATAGGGACTGTTAACCAGGTTCCATAGGGCTCTATATAGGGACTGTTGACCAGGTTCCATAGGGCTCTATATAGGGTATGTTGACTAGGTTCCATAGGGCTCTATATAGGGACTGTTAACCAGGTTCCATAGAGCTCTATATAGGGACTGTTAACCAGGTTCCATAGGGCTCTATATAGGGACTGTTGACCAGGTTCCATAGGGCTCTATATAGGGACTGTTGACCAGGTTACATAGGGCTCTATATAGGGACTGTTGACCAGGTTCCATAGGGCTCTATATAGGGACTGTTGACCAGGTTCCATAGGGCTCTATATAGGGACTGTTAACCAGGTTCCATAGGGCTCTATATAGGGAATGTTAACCAGGTTCCATAGGGCTCTATATAGGGACTGTTAACCAGGTTCCATAGGGCTCTATATAGGGACTGTTAACCAGGTTCTGTAGGGCTCTATATAGGGACTGTTAACCAGGTTCCGTAGGGCTCTATATAGGGACTGTTAACCAGGTTCCATAGGGCTCTATATAGGGACTGTTGACCAGGTTCCATAGGGCTCTATATAGGGTATGTTGACTAGGTTCCATAGGGCTCTATATAGGGACTGTTAACCAGGTTCCATAGAGCTCTATATAGGGACTGTTAACCAGGTTCCATAGGGCTCTATATAGGGACTGTTGACCAGGTTCCATAGGGCTCTATATAGGGACTGTTGACCAGGTTACATAGGGCTCTATATAGGGACTGTTAACCAGGTTCCGTAGGGCTCTATATAGGGACTGTTAACCAGGTTCCGTAGGGCTCTATATAGGGACTGTTAACCAGGTTCCGTAGGGCTCTATATAGGGACTGTTAACCAGGTTCCGTAGGGCTCTATATAGGGACTGTTAACCAGGTTCCGTAGGGCTCTATATAGGGACTGTTAACCAGGTTCCGTAGGGCTCTATATAGGGACTGTTAACCAGGTTCCGTAGGGCTCTATATAGGGACTGTTAACCAGGTTCCGTAGGGCTCTATATAGGGACTGTTGACCAGGTTCCATAGGGCTCTATATAGGGACTGTTGACCAGGTTCCATAGGGCTCTATATAGGGACTGTTGACCAGGTTCCATAGGGCTCTATATAGGGACTGTTAACCAGGTTCCATAGGGCTCTATATAGGGACTGTTGACCAGGTTCCATAGGGCTCTATATAGGGACTGTTGACCAGGCTCCATAGGGCTCTATATAGGGACTGTTGACTAGGTTCCATAGGGCTATATATAGGGACTGTTAACCAGGTTCCATGGGGCTCTATATAGGGACTGTTGACCAGGTTCCATAGGGCTCTATATAGGGACTGTTAACCAGGTTCCATAGGGCTCTATATAGGGACTGTTAACCAGGTTCCATAGGGCTATATATTGGGACTGTTAACCAGGTTCCATAGGGCTCTATATAGGGACTGTTGACCAGGTTCCATAGGGCTCTATATAGGGACTGTTAACCAGGTTCCATGGGGCTCTATATAGGGACTGTTGACCAGGTTCCATAGGGCTCTATATAGGGACTGTTAACCAGGTTCCATAGGGCTCTATATAGGGACTGTTAACCAGGTTCCATAGGGCTCTATATAGGGACTGTTAACCAGGTTCCATAGGGCTCTATATAGGGACTGTTAACCAGGTTCCATAGGGCTCTATATAGGGACTGTTAACCAGGTTCCATAGGGCTCTATATAGGGACTGTTGACCAGGTTCCATAGGGCTCTATATAGGGTATGTTGACTAAGTTCCATAGGGCTCTATATAGGGACTGTTAACCAGGTTCCATAGAGCTCTATATAGGGACTGTTAACCAGGTTCCATAGGGCTCTATATAGGGACTGTTGACCAGGTTCCATAGGGCTCTATATAGGGACTGTTGACCAGGTTCCATAGGGCTCTATATAGGGACTGTTGACCAGGTTCCATAGGGCTCTATATAGGGACTGTTAACCAGGTTCCATAGAGCTCTATATAGGGACTGTTAACCAGGTTCCATAGGGCTCTATATAGGGACTGTTGACTAGGTTCCATAGGGCTCTATATAGGGACTGTTAACCAGGTTCCATAGAGCTCTATATAGGGACTGTTAACCAGGTTCCATAGGGCTCTATATAGGGACTGTTGACCAGGTTCCATAGGGCTCTATATAGGGACTGTTGACCAGGTTCCATAGGGCTCTATATAGGGACTGTTAACCAGGTTCCGTAGGGCTCTATATAGGGACTGTTAACCAGGTTCCGTAGGGCTCTATATAGGGACTGTTAACCAGGTTCCGTAGGGCTCTATATAGGGACTGTTAACCAGGTTCCGTAGGGCTCTATATAGGGACTGTTAACCAGGTTCCGTAGGGCTCTATATAGGGACTGTTGACCAGGTTCCGTAGGGCTCTATATAGGGACTGTTAACCAGGTTCCGTAGGGCTCTATATAGGGACTGTTAACCAGGTTCCGTAGGGCTCTATATATGGACTGTTAACCAGGTTCCATAGGGCTCTATATAGGGACTGTTGACCAGGTTCCATAGGGCTCTATATAGGGTATGTTGACTAGGTTCCATAGGGCTCTATATAGGGACTGTTAACCAGGTTCCATAGAGCTCTATATAGGGACTGTTAACCAGGTTCCATAGGGCTCTATATAGGGACTGTTGACCAGGTTCCATAGGGCTCTATATAGGGACTGTTGACCAGGTTCCATAGGGCTCTATATAGGGACTGTTGACCAGGTTCCATAGGGCTCTATATAGGGACTGTTGACCAGGTTCCATAGGGCTCTATATAGGGACTGTTAACCAGGTTCCATAGAGCTCTATATAGGGACTGTTAACCAGGTTCCATAGGGCTCTATATAGGGACTGTTGACCAGGTTCCATAGGGCTCTATATAGGGTATGTTGACTAGGTTCCATAGGGCTCTATATAGGGACTGTTAACCAGGTTCCATAGAGCTCTATATAGGGACTGTTAACCAGGTTCCATAGGGCTCTATATAGGGACTGTTGACCAGGTTCCATAGGGCTCTATATAGGGACTGTTGACCAGGTTCCATAGGGCTCTATATAGGGACTGTTAACCAGGTTCCGTAGGGCTCTATATAGGGACTGTTAACCAGGTTCCGTAGGGCTCTATATAGGGACTGTTAACCAGGTTCCGTAGGGCTCTATATAGGGACTGTTAACCAGGTTCCGTAGGGCTCTATATAGGGACTGTTAACCAGGTTCCGTAGGGCTCTATATAGGGACTGTTAACCAGGTTCCGTAGGGCTCTATATAGGGACTGTTAACCAGGTTCCGTAGGGCTCTATATAGGGACTGTTAACCAGGTTCCGTAGGGCTCTATATAGGGACTGTTGACCAGGTTCCGTAGGGCTCTATATAGGGACTGTTGACCAGGTTCCGTAGGGCTCTATATAGGGACTGTTGACCAGGTTCCGTAGGGCTCTATATAGGGACTGTTAACCAGGTTCCATATGGCTCTATATAGGGACTGTTAACCAGGTTCCATATGGCTCTATATAGGGACTGTTAACCAGGTTCCATAGGGCTCTATATAGGGACTGTTGACCAGGTTCCATAGGGCTCTATATAGGGACTGTTGACCAGGTTCCATAGGGCTCTATATAGGGACTGTTGACCAGGCTCCATAGGGCTCTATATAGGGACTGTTGACTAGGTTCCATAGGGCTATATATAGGGACTGTTAACCAGGTTCCATGGGGCTCTATATAGGGACTGTTGACCAGGTTCCATAAGGCTCTATATAGGGACTGTTAACCAGGTTCCATAGGGCTCTATATAGGGACTGTTAACCAGGTTCCATAGGGCTATATATTGGGACTGTTAACCAGGTTCCATAGGGCTCTATATAGGGACTGTTGACCAGGTTCCATAGGGCTCTATATAGGGACTGTTAACCAGGTTCCATTGGGCTCTATATAGGGACTGTTGACCAGGTTCCATAGGGCTCTATATAGGGACTGTTAACCAGGTTCCATGGGGCTCTATATAGGGACTGTTGACCAGGTTCCATAGGGCTCTATATAGGGACTGTTAACCAGGTTCCATATGGCTCTATATAGGGACTGTTAACCAGGTTCCATAGGGCTCTATATAGGGACTGTTGACCAGGTTCCATAGGGCTCTATATAGGGACTGTTAACCAGGTTCCATGGGGCTCTATATAGGGACTGTTGACCAGGTTCCATAGGGCTCTATATAGGGACTGTTAACCAGGTTCCATATGGCTCTATATAGGGACTGTTAACCAGGTTCCATAGGGCTCTATATAGGGACTGTTGACCAGGTTCCATAGGGCTCTATATAGGGACTGTTAACCATGTTCCATAGGGTTCTATATAGGGACTGTTGACCAGGTTCCATAGGGCTCTATATATAAGGACAGCCGTCAAAGGCCTGTGTTCCTTATATGAGACAAGGGCTTAAGCCAAGTAAAGTAAGCCATATGGATCTGGTCAAAAGTAGTGCAATAGATAGGGAATATGGTGCCATATGGATCTGGTCAAAAGTAGTGCAATAGATAGGGAATATGGTGCCATATGGTTCTGGTCAAAAGTAGTGCACTAGATAGGGAATAGGGTGCCGTTTCGGCCGTACCCCTGGATAGAGACAGATACAGGTCAGAGGTCACATGAGTGTCCCATCCTGTCTTCCTTACCTGGAAATCTGTGACCAGGTCGCGTCCCAGGGTGCTGATGGGCGAGTCTCGGGACATGGAGGTGACCCCTGACAGGAAGCTGCTAGACTCTGTAAGGTTGGGCATGGGCGACAGGTCATCCCTCCTATCCTGGTCCCCTCCCCTCTCCCTTAGCCCGTCTCCCAGGTGATCCACCTTCTCCATGAAGATATGGAGCTCTGTCCTGAAGGCCTTCATCCGGGTGTTGATAGTGTCCAGGACCTGGGAGTCTTGTAGGGACTCGGGGAGTGTGGTGGTGTCCCCCATGTCCTCTCCGCTTCCCTCCCCCCTGTGTGCTCTCAACCCCTCTATGCAGAGACTGTCCCCTCCTGTTACTATAATCTTTCCCTCGTAGATCAGACTGTCCGTGTCGGTAATGAGACGGTCTACGGTCTTCCCAAGACGCTCTGCTTCTCGTTTGACGTTCATGAACGTCTCACGGTCTTCTCGTCTTAGGTTGGCTAGTTCCGTGGCGCTGAGCCCGCTGATCTCGTCCGAGGGCTTGTGACTTCCGAAACCAGAGGTCGTGGTCGTCTTCTCGAACAGGTCCTCCGAGTCGCTTTCGCCACCGACAGGCCCCTCCCTCTTGGGGTGTAGAAGGAGGAGCCTCCCAGTCTCTTCCTCCTCTGCGGCGTCACGGTGGCCGGTGTCGCTGTCTGCATCGCTGTCCCGTGGGGAGCTGGTGCGGAGGCCCAGGTGTTGGGCCAGGTCACAGCGCTGAACGTTGGACATCAGGACTCTGTTCTCATACTGCAGCTTCATCACCTGGATGGGTAAGGAGACAAGACACCATTATGTTAGCTTCAGAGAGAAGACACCATTATGTTAGCTTCAGAGAGAAGACACCATTATGTTAGCTTCAGAGAGAAGACACCATTATGTTAGCTTCAGAGAGAAGACACCATTATGTTAGCTTCAGAGACAAGACACCATTATGTTAGCTTCAGAGAGAAGACACCATTATGTTAGCTTCAGAGAGAAGACACCATTATGTTAGCTTCAGAGAGAAGACACCATTATGTTAGCTTCAGAGAGAAGACACCATTATGTTAGCTTCAGAGAGAAGACAACATTATGTTAGCTTCAGAGAGAAGACACCATTATGTTAGCTTCAGAGAGAAGACACCATTATGTTAGCTTCAGAGAGAAGAAACCATTATGTTAGCTTCAGAGAGAAGACACCATTATGTTAGCTTCAGAGTCAAGACACCATTATGTTAGCTTCAGAGAGAAGACACCATTATGTTAGCTTCAGAGAGAAGACACCATTATGTTAGCTTCAGGAACATCTTAAGACAAAAGATCTTTACAAAGATAACAGCCGGATACAATGCACAGAGCATCGTTGTTACTCCTGTGAGTGATAAACAGAGCATTATGGGTACTGTAGTACATCATACACAGAGCATTATGGGTACTGTAGTACATCATACAACACACCTTCCCGCTGAGCTCGTTGATCTGCTTCCTGGCTGCTTTCAGCTCCTCCATCATCACCACACCGCTCCCGTTGCCCCCGCCGCCACCGTTACCCCCGTTACCGGTCTTCATCAGCATCACTCCGACATCGACCTCCTCGTCTCTCGGGCCGAACTTGAAGCGGTTCAGTTCGGAGGTCAGCTGCTTGTTGTGGTCCTCGATCTCCGAGATGGACCGCCGGAGAAGTTCTGCCTCTTCCTCTACGAACTGTAGGTGGCGCCGCAGCTCCCCGGCTGACTCCAGAGCGTCTCCGCCGTACGGGGAGGAGGGCATGCTGCTGAAGGGCTCCCGGCCGAAACAGTCCCTCTCGTACTGGCAGCGGATGTCCTCGTTCTCAGCCCTCAGGCCTCGGTTCTCCACCTGATAATAATGATCACTATGTCATGCTTTATTTAGGACATTATTTTCTTTCCTATATACGAAGATAAAAATGATGACAAAGTTTGTTTTCGAAATGGTCTCCTATTTACTATGTAGTTCACTGCTTTACACCCTACTGGGCCCTGGTCAAAAGTAGTGCATAGGGCCCTGGTCTATAGTGGTGCATAGTTCCCTGGTCTATAGTAGTGCATTGGGCCCTGGTCTATAGTAGTACATATGGTCCTGGTCTATAGTGGTACATAGGGCCCTGGTCTACAGTAGTGCACAGGGCCCTGGTCTATAGTAGTATATAGGTCCCTGGTCTATAGTAGTACATAGGGCCCTGGTCTACAGTAGTGCACAGGGCCCTGGTCTATAGTAGTACATATGGTCCTGGTCTATAGTAGTACATAGGGCCCTGGTCTACAGTAGTGCACAGGGCCCTGGTCTATAGTAGTATATAGGGCCCTGGTCTATAGTAGTACATAGGGCTCTGGTCTATAGTGGTACATAGGGCCCTGGTCTATAGTAGTACATAGGGCCCTGGTCTATAGTAGTATATAGGGCCCTGGTCTATAGTAGTATATATGGCCCTGGTCTATAGTAGTACATATGGTCCTGGTCTATAGTAGTACATAGGGCCCTGGTCTATAGTAGTACATAGGGCCCTGGTCTATAGTAGTATATAGGGCCCTGGTCTATAGTAGTACATAGGGCTCTGGTCTATAGTAATACATAGGGCCCTGGTCTATAGTAGTACATAGGGCTCTGGTCTATAGTAGTACATAGGGCCCTGGTCTATAGTGGTACATAGGGCCCTGGTCTATAGTAGTACATAGGGCCCTGGTCTATAGTAGTACATAGGGCCCTGGTCTATAGTAGTATATAGGGCCCTGGTCTATAGTAGTACATAGGGCTCTGGTCTATAGTAGTGGAAAAATGTGACATTGCGGGACACAGCCAAAGGTAAAATAGTCAGGGCACCTACCTCTAGTTCAACAATCTTCCTCCCCAGAATATTCGCCTCTTCCTCCACCAGTTTGAGTCGGAGCCGTAGCTCGGCCTCCCTGGTGCTGTGGGGCCCACCACCTGCAAGCTCTGCCAGGGGTAGAGGGCTGTCCACGTCCCCGTAGACTGACTTGTACTGTTGGATCTCCTGCTCTAGCTCTTCCTTCTCCCTCCCCAGCTTGGCCATCTTCTTACGCATGAGGGTGGATTCTTCCTTAGAGAATTGCAGCTGGCACCTGAGATCTGCACTGTCGTCCTGGTTCGGATACTTCTTGTCCTTAAACGTTTCCCTGCTCCCTCTCCGCCGTAAAGCGGTCTGTGAGAAGGAAGGAGAAATCACAAACATTATAGAGGACATACTGCACACTGATGGATACGATAACTAGGACAAGGTGGGGACAATGATTTACACAGTTTTAATCCTCAAATATTTTGTCCTTTTTTTGACAGAATACATGTACATATAATATCAAGGGCCCGGAGGTTTTCCTGCTCAGGTCTTGTCAATCAAATTCAATCAAATGTATTTTATAAACCCCTTTTTACATCAGCTGATGTCACAAAGTGCTGTACAGAAACCCAGCCTAAAACCCCACACAGCAAGCAATGCAGGTGTAGAAGCACAGTGGCTAGGAAATACTCCCTAGAAAGGCAGGAACCTAGGAAGAAACCTAGAGAGGAACCAGGCTCTGAGGGGTGGCCAGTCCTCTTCTGGCTGTGCCAGGTGGAGATTAAGAGTACATGGCCATTAAGGCCAGATCGTTCTTCAAGACGTCCAAATAATAATCACAGTGGTTGTAGAGGATGCAACAGGTCAGCACCTCAGGAGTAAATGTCAGTTGGCTTTTCATAGCCGAGCATTCAGAGGTCGAGACAGCAGGTGCGGACACCTTTGAAGTGAGTTTAAAGTTTACATGTTCAGAGAGACAGAGAGAAAGACGGACGGACAGAAAGACAGACATGCAGGCAGACAGACAGAGAGACAGAGAGCGAGACAGAGAGACAGATGGACAGACAGACAGACAGACAGACAGACAGACAGAGAGACAGACAGACAGACAGAGAGACAGACAGACAGACAGACAGACAGACAGACAGACAGACAGACAGACAGACAGACAGACAGACAGACAGACAGACAGACAGACAGACAGAGAGCGAGACAGAGAGACAGATGGACAGACAGACAGACAGACAGACAGACAGACAGACAGACAGACAGACAGACAGACAGACAGACAGACAGACAGACAGAGACAGACAGACAGACGTTGCCCCCCGTCCGTCCTGTGTTTACTCCCATGTTATGGTGCTGTAACCAAGTGGTTTGCCCAACATAAACTGAGACCAGGAAGTGAGTGAGTCAAGGTCTGTCCCCGGCGGGTGTAACGAGGTCACAACACCCTCAGTCTTTCCATCTCGCCGGCCATCTACGATTCACATACACTACTAGCTATCCCCGATAGGCTATTTAACTACACATACCGGTGTAGAGAGGAGACTGGGGATTTGGTTTGAAGTTTCATGTACTTCCCCTAAGCCATGGGAGATTGTAAATGGCATGTGGGTTTGACTTTATAGCACGCCTGCAGCTCCCACACAGCGGCCCCATAGGAATCTGTATAAATGTCATAACAAGTAACATAGCCGGCGACGTAGGATTACATTCATAAGACATTTATGATTCGCCTGAAATGGTAAAACTTGGACTCAGATATTTATTTAGCAATATTCTACAGTATATACCAGCATAACTCAGGTGGCTGAAGCATACATGTCATTTAGTCCCCCAAAAAAGGCTCCAGAAAAGGCCTTCTGTCACCCAGAAAACAAAACCGTAAAGTTTCAATATCATGACGTAGATAATGTTATGAACGTGAACACTGTATGATTCAAAACGTGGAAAATGTGCACATTTAATTTAATATTATAAATCAAAGGTACGATTTTGAAAATCATAACACGTTTTGGGTAATTACCCCCCAGGCAACATTATGCGGTTGCCATGTTACATCTCGGTTACTAACGTTACACACATTTCATGTCCATGCAGAAAGCAACGCATATTACCGGACTGTTTTAATCCTGAAATAATACGAGATAATAAGAACCTGTTAACGTGCTAAATAAATGTTTCTTAAATGCCAGAACAGTGTTTTATTTAGCTTTTATATATTTATTTATTTTGGGGATTTCCTGCATGTAAATTACCAAAGCGCCCTCTAGTGGCCTCACGGGTGGAATGTTATTTATATGTTTCTGTAACGATAATGCTAGTACGAACTCGAACCCGGGCGCAGAGAAACACAGCACAAAGAGATAAGGGTAAATCCAAATCTTTTACTTAAGAGTCTTAACAGAAACAAGGCAACAGCACAAGAACACACTAATAAAACACGAGACCTAAGCGAAGATCCAGGTCAACTGAGGAACATAAATAACAAGGCAACCAGGTGAACAGAGAAGGTAATTAAACACAGGTGAATCCAATAAGTAATAATCAGGGTAACCTGGAAAGTAGAAAACAGGGTAAAAGGGAACCCAGAGGTAACCAAGGAAACAACAATCAAATAACACAGATAACACAGAGCCTGTGACAGTTTCATCATTTCATAAATTAATAAACACTTTTTTTTTTTACACCGAAAATCCTAATGTTTCTATGTCAAACGGTTTCATTATATTTCTGTCTTCTGTGATGTATATAAAGTGTAATATTGGAATGCAAACTTAGAATTGAATACATTTCCCTTGTATACCTGACATGGTACAGGTGTGTTTTTATTCACACAACCATGTGTTTGAGGTGTATACTTGTGTCAAAGTAGATTTGTTAAAAAACTAACAAGACCCGTCCTGTGTGACACTGATTTAGCCCACTGCAGTAAAAGGTGTGTTAGCTAGCTGTGTTAGCTAGCTGTGTTAGCTAGCTGTGTTAGCTAGCTGTGTTAGCTAGCTGTGTTAGCTAGCAAATGTCGAGCCGTCTATAGTTTGGCTAGTAGGCAAAAGCAATGGCGGCCCTTGTCGGCTAAATACAGCTGCCAAAACGTCTTATACTAACTGAGAAAACTACATGGTTAAAATACAGTATATTTCCACGTTTCGGGGGTTCATCCAGATCAGTGAAGGTAACATGTTGATTGAGTTGATGTAAGGAGGAACCCTGAATGTACAACATAGTTCCGTGCTCCCCAGGAAGAGTAGCTGCTACTTCTGCTAATAAATACCAATAAATACCAATAAATACTAATAAAGGCCAATAAATACTAATAAATACTAATAAATACCAATACATAACAATAAATACTAATGCATACTAATAAACACCAATAAATACTAATAAAGGTCAATAAATACTAATAAATACCAATACATGTCAATAAATACTAATAAGTACTAATAAATACCAATGAATACTAGCAAATACTAGTAACTACTAATATATACTGGTGGATACTAATAGATACTAATAAATACAAATAAATACTAATAAATACTAATAAATACTAATAACTACCAAAGTGTGCAACACAAGTAACCAAGGTGAAACATATCAATGTCAGAATGTTAACGGTCATTACTGTCACGATCGTCTTTGGGTGAGATAGAGGACCAAGGCGCAGCGTGTGCAAAATACATCTTTTATTTTAGAAGAGAGAAAAAACAAGAAACGAACAACTATACACAAACTAACAAAATAACAAACTGACGACCGTGAAGCTATACAGACAAATAGTGCTGACACAAACACTACACATAGACAATTACCCACAAACACCTAAAGCCTATGGCTGCCTTAAATATGGCTCCCAATCAGAGACAACAATAAACAGCTGTCTCTGATTGAGAACCAAATCAGGCAACCATAGACTTTCCTAAACACCTACACTGAACACTACCCCATACATACTAAAAACCCCTTAAACAATACACACACCCTAAACTAGACAAAACACACAAAGACAACCCACCCCAACTCACGCCCTGACCAACTAAATAAATAAAAGAAAAAGGAACAATAGGTCAGGAACGTGACATAACCCCCCCCTTAAGGTGCGAACTCCGGGCGCACCAGCATAAAGTCTAGGGGAGGGTCTGGGTGGGCGTCTGTCCACGGTGGCGGCTCTGGCACTGGTCGTGGTCCCCACCCCACCATAGTCACTACCCGCTTTCGTAGCCTCCTCCAAATGGCCACCCTCCACATTAACCCCACTGGATTAAGGGGCAGCACCGGACTAAGGGGCAGCACCGGACTGAGGGGCAGCACCGGACTGAGGGGCAGCACCGGACTGAGGGGCAGCACCGGACTGAGGGGCAGCACCGGACTGAGGGGCAGCACCGGACTGAGGGGCAGCACCGGACTGAATGGCGGATCCTGGCTGGCTGGCTGGCGGATCCTGGCTGGCTGGCTCTGGCGGATCCTGGCTGGACGGCTCTGGCGGATCCTGGCTGGACGGCTCTGGCGGATCCTGGCTGGACGGCTCATGGCTGGCTGACGGATCTGGCTGCTCATGGCTGGCTGACGGATCTGGCTGCTCATGGCTGGCTGACGGATCTGGCTGCTCATGGCTGGCTGACGGATCTGGCTGCTCATGGCTGGCGGAAGGCTCTGGCTGATCCTGTCTGGCGGAAGGCTCTGGCTGATCCTGTCTGGCGGAAGGCTCTGGCTGATCCTGTCTGGCGGAAGGCTCTGGCTGATCCTGTCTGGCGGAAGGCTCTGGCTGATCCTGTCTGGCGGAAGGCTCTGGCTGATCCTGTCTGGCGGAAGGCTTTGGCTGCTCCTGTCTGGCAGAAGGCTCTAGCGGCTCCTGTCTGGCGGAAGGCTCTAGCGGCTCCTGTCTGGCGGACGGCTCTGAAGGCTCATGGCAGACGGGCGGCTTTGCAGGCTCATGGCAGACGGGCGGCTTTGAATACTCAGTACAGACGGGCAGTTCATGCGGCGCTTGGCAGACGGACAGTTCAGACGGCGTTGGGCAGACGGGCAGTTCAGGCGCCGTTGGGCAGACGGGCAGTTCAGGCGCCGTTGGGCAGACGGGCAGTTCAGGCGCCGTTGGGCAGACGGGCAGTTCAGGCGCCGTTGGGCAGACGGGCAGTTCAGGCGCCGTTGGGCAGACGGCAGACTCTGGCCGGCTGAGACGCACTGTAGGCCTGGTGCGTGGTGCCGGAACTGGAGGTACCGGGCTGAGGACACGCATCTCAGGGCTAGTGCGGGGAGAAGGAACAGGGCATGCTGGACCCTGGGGACGCACATTAGGCCTAGTGCGTGGTGCCGGAACTGGTGGTACCGGGCTGGGGACACGCATCTCAGGGCTAGTGCGGGGAGCAGCAACAGGATGCACAGGACTCTGGGGACACACAGGAGGCTTGGTGCGTGGTGTAGGCACTGGTGGTAAAGGGCTGGAGACACGCACCATAGAGCTAGTGCGTGGAGGAGGCACAGGGCTCTGAAGACGCACAGGAAGCCTGGTGCGTGGTGTAGGCACTGGTGGTACTGGGCTGGAGCGGGGAGGTGGCGCCGGAAATACCGGACCGTGCAGGCGTACTGGCTCCCTTGAGCGCTGAGCCTGTCCAACCTTACCTGGTTGTATGCTCCCCGTCGCCCGACCAGTGCGGGGAGGTAGAATAACCCGCACCGGGCTATGTAGGCGAACCGGGGATACCATGCGTAAGGCTGGTGCCATGTAAGCCTGCCCGAGGAGACGCACTGGTGGCCAGATGCGTTGGGCCGGCTTCATGACATCCGGCTCAACGCTCAATCTAGCCCGGCCGATACGTGGAGCTGGAATGTACCGAACCGGGCTATGCACGCGTACAGGAGACACCATGCGCTCTACTGCGTAACACGGTGTCTGCCCGTACTCTCGCTCTCCACGGTAAGTACAGGGAGTAGGCGCAGGTCTCCTACCTGACTTCGCCACACTCCCTTTAAGGCCCCCCCCAAGAAATTTTTGGGTTGTACTCACGGGCTTCCAGCCTTGCTTCCGTGCTGCCTCCTCATATCGCCTCCTCTCGGCTTTAGCTGCCTCCAGCTCTTCACGAAGGAGGCGATATTCTCCCGGTTGTGCCCAAGGTCCCTTACCATCCAGTATCTCCTCCCATGTCCATGAATCCTGTGTAGGTGGGTCCTGTTGCCGCTTGACACGCCGCTTGGTCCTAGATTGGTGGGTAATTCTGTCACGATCGTCTTTGGGTGAGATCAGGGAAAATCAGCGAAAATCTGATATCAACTTTGGAGGGGACAATTACATTACATTTTCTCAAGAGCAATTCCTGAGGGGGACACCAAAAGTAGTGCTGTAACACATAGCCTACGTTGTAATATGTTAAATGTATATTGAGGAACCATAATCACTACTACTGGATAATTGATAGGTACAGTAGTTAACTGAAGGGTTGTCCCAACTTGTTCAAATGTTTAAATCATTATAATACTACTACTAATAATAGTTATAGCAGTGTTCCTTATCAGTCCAGTATGTATGCAGGTATTTGTACTTACAACCAGCAATACCAAGAAAGGCCAGTAGGTGGCAATGGTACTGTACACTGTATGGGTGCAGTTTTCGTAAATACAATGAACATGGTGTGATCTCGTCTAAAATAATCTCCATTGAGAACCATCACAAAGTTGTTCTCCACTGGCCTGAGTCTACTACAATAGTTTTACAAGAACAAAAAGATACAAATAAGTACAGTTCTAAAAGCAAAATAACTACTTCAATGAATAACCCAAATAAATCAAACAAAATATCCTTCAGTCAGTGTCTCAACTCTTCAAACAGCAGCTATGGACAAGTATGTCACACAAAGTATGCAATTTTAAATAAAATAACATGAAATAAATAATTTGTAAGTGTACTGAAAACTACTAAACAAAAGAACAAATATCAATTACACCAGGGGTTCTCAAACAGGGGTCCATGGACTAATTGCAAGGGGCCCGTGAAATAAAAAAGTGTAATGAATGTAGTCAGTACCACAAGGTTTCCAGTAAGTTTACATATAATATAGAGTGGAGGTCCCTGAGGACCGCTCAAAACCTTGCCTCAAAATATGCAGGGGTTCCAGTACCCAAAAAAGGTTGAGAACAACTGCTATACACACTACTGAACAAAAGAACCGAACATATGTTTGCGGGTTTCAATGGATCCAACAAATTGCTGGCAGATATTTTCCCTCTTGAGACTGTCCAGCCTGTCTCTATGTACATTACAGACAACTACGCCGTTCAGTCTCTCTTGGCCCATGCTAGCCCGTAACCAAGTCTTTAACCTGCGGAGTGCACTGAAACTCCTCTCAGCCTCACATGAAGACACTGGCACCACAAACAAAATTCTGATCAGCACCTCAACTTGGTCAAACAACCCCCGCACCTCTACTGGAAGCCTCCTGAGGACCTCTGCTGCCTCTCCACTGCTGCTACAGGTGTATTTGTTGTGAAAGAGAGGGATCTGCACTGAAAGAGAATCTATGTTCAGTTCTGGGTACTGATCTAGAGACTCATCCAACTCCCCCGTGAGAAGCGCTCTTTCCAACTTTTGCAGGACGTTTAGACTGTCCTGGTCAAAACGGTCACCAAACTGAACCTCAACACCATCCAACACTTTAAAAATTTCTGCCCTATAGTGATCCACTGCTTTGCCAGCAAATCGTCTTGAGTGCGTCTCAATGGATTCAATAGAGTCAATCAATGTTGTTGCTTTCTCATACAGTGCAAGGTAGCTTTCGTAATTTCTCGTGCCCCTAAGAGATGACCGCACACACTCGACTGCAGCCTGCATACCAGAGACAGTCTGAGTTTTCTTCTGCAGTGAAATGTTTAGACATTCAAGCTCTCCAAGAACAGCAGAGGCAAGTGTGAGGCCCAACACAGTCTTGCCTTTGCTGAAGTGCTCGAATAAGCCACTGGCAGTTGAAGCTGTCTTGGATGCAGATTTTGCCATCTCCTCTAGGCTGCTTAGTACCCGCTCATACTGCCCTAGCACAGCTCTAATAGCAGTATTCCACACAGTCCACCCTGACCAGGGTGGTCAGATTTGTATCTTTGGACGTGGCAATCGATTCAAACATGCTCTTAAACTTTCCTGACTGGCCATAGAGGACACCTAACTGATGGACCCGGGAAAGGGAATTCCGGATCAGTGGGGAGGCTGAGCAGCCAGCCTGTGTAATCAGATTTACACAGTGTGCTCCACAATGGACATAGAGGGCTAATGGCTGCTGCCTCCTCACAATTGCCTGTGCACCTGTGTATTTTCCTGCCATGTTTGAGGCACCATCGTAACTCTGCCCACGTAAGCCAGACATGGGCAAATTGAGCCTCAACAACACATCAGTTGCCACTTTCGCAATGCCCTCGCCTGTTGTCTCCGACACCCTGTATAGCCCAATAAACTCCTTGTGAGGGACAAGGTCATGGTCAACATAACGCAGACAGACATTCTCCTGTTCAGCACCAGAGACATCTTGAGTACCATCAACAATGAATGAAAATTGTACAATCGGAAGAGACCTAATCTCAGCTGCAATGACCTGAATGACTGTATTGGCCATGATGTTCAGAATTTCATTCTGTGCTTTGGGGCCTGTGTACATTGTGGTACTCTCTGTTAACCACTTCAGTAAAATGGGATCATCCTCTTCTGCCCTAAGTTTCAAAAGCTGGTATAAATTCCCACTGTCATCCGTGTGGCCTCTAAAGGCTTGTCCCTGTCTTACTACATGCCGCACCGAACTAACAATTTTCATCAAGCAATGCCTTGCGTCATCCTGCTGTTTACCCCACGCGCTGGATAACTGGACAGTGATTGGATTTAGCTGGTGTGCTGTTACAATTACAAAGTGGCGGTGGGTTTGGCAGTTTTGACGTGCTGTGAATTTTTCAATGGCTTTTCTCCAGTTCCTAAATCCTGCACTAATGAAGGCAGCATCTGGTCTTCGGCCAAAAGATGGCTGGCTTGAAAACCCTTGGCTACAGTGAAAACACAACACTCCTTTTATTGATGGATTACAATGTAGCCAGGGGAAATCGCGAAACCATCTCTCTTGAAACGTCAACACTCTGTTGGCAAGAGTTTGCGGTTCTATAAATTGTGGGTGTGGCTGATATGGTTTTGTGCCATCACTGTGGTAACTGGACAATGCTGTGCCACTGTCCCCTATACTGGTGCTGCTGGCAACAAGGGTGACACCTGGTCCTGCAGTGGCTGTGACACTGTCCTCTGAAGTCTCTCTCCCTGGCTCTTTCCCTTTCACCACCCTCACTGACTCACAGTCTGTCTCCTAGAAAATAAATAAGGTTTTGCCGTACTCCTAACTACCGGTACCCAAAACTACACAATTAATCACAACTGTCACGCCCTGGCCTTAGTATTCTTTGTTTTCTTTATTATTTTAGTTAGGTCAGGGTGTGACATGGGGAATGTATGTGTTTTTTGTAGTGTCTAGGGTGGTTGTAAGGTTTAGGGGGTTTATTAGAGTAGTTGGGTTTATGTTTAGTATAGAAGTCTAGCTGTGTCTATGGTTGAGTGTAGGTATCTAGGAAAGTCTATGGTTGCCTGAATTGGGTCTCAATTAGAGACAGCTGGTTATTGTTGTCTCTGATTGGGAGCCATATTTAAGGCAACCATAGGCTTTAGCTGTTTGTGGGGAATTGTCTATGTCGAAGTGTTTTGTGTCAGCACTTATGTTTGTATAGCTTCACGGTCGTCTGTTTTGTTGGTTTGTTTTGTTTTTTCCTTCTTTAAATAAAAAGAAGATGTACTTTCCACGCGCTGCGCCTTGGTCCTCTCTCAGTCCCTTTGACGATCGTGACAACAACAGCAATACCATTGCCGTAAACAAATCTTAGTTTAGTCACCAGTTTGAGTTGAGAGTGGGGGTATCCATGGCATTTTCCAATGATGTCCCTATTTTACAAGTCAAAAAAATTGAGAACCTTTCATAATGTTGCCAAACAAAGACTCAACAAACTTACCTGAGACTCCCTGTCTCTGCCAGTCTGTCCCTGCATATCTGTCCCCAGCTCTGCTGTCTGTGTGCCATCTGTTGCCTGCTCTGCCTAATGACATCATTGTGAAACATTTCCATTAGCATTTCACTTCTTTCTTATGAACATTTTATCAACTCGTCTTTGAGATATTAGGCTACTAGAGTTCTTACTTTGCGTTTTGGTGTACTGAAAAATACTCTGATGTCCGTCTTTTTACTTTTTTCTGCCATTTTTCTACCTGGCTGGCTGGCTGGCCGGTCTAGCTGCACACACACACATTTACACAACACATTCTGCAACCTTTTGTAATTTTAATATAGTTTGTTTCATATTGGCTGGCTTCCAACAATAGCTGCATTTGTAAAGCTAGCGAGCACCAATTCTGTTTCTGTGTGTTTGCTATAATCTTTGCTACCTGGTTAAATAAAGGTGAAATAAAATAAAATAAAAAAGTTCAGTAGCGACAATTTAGCTTTTGCAACGAGACCATTATATATATTTAAGACAATGGTATAAGAGAATGTAGTTCTGTTCAGTTTGGACTTCAGTTTATCGCTAACCTTATCACAGGGACTTTGAAGCACTCCAGCTGCATGCTGATCTTGGAATAAACTGACGATAGCAAAGATTCCATCTTTGACGACGCCACATAAGTGGAATAGGTACTAGCTAGCTTGATAGTTAATGTTTGCTTTAGTTTGCGCGCTAGCTCTGCATATTCAGCTAGAGTCTGAACCCTGCCAACATAAAAATAAATAAATAACATTGCTATGGACCTGCTATGGATTGACTGGATTAACCTCACGTCAGTTACGTACATGTGCCTTTCGGACAGTAGATACGAACCCTCTATTACCTTGCCAGCTAAAGAACTGGCAGTGGATCAAACCATCGTGAGGCAAAGGGCGGGGGAGGTCGCAATCTTTTGAAACTTCAAAACGCGCTATTAAGTGTCTATAATCAGCACAAGTGCTTTCATTGCGTATTATTAATATTATTGAAATTACATAGTTATGTTTACAGTGATATATTGGGGGGGGGGACAAATCATATTTTTCCCAAGATGGGGGGGTCGTGTCCCCCCCGTCCCCCCTGGGATTTCCGCCTATGGGTGAGATAGAGGACCAAGGCGCAGCGTGTGCAAAATACATCTTCTTTTATTTTAGAAGAGAGAAAAAACAAGAAACGAACAACTATACACAAACTAACAAAATAACAAACTGAAGACCGTGAAGCTATACAGACAAATAGTGCTGACACAAACACTACACATAGACAATTACCCACAAACACCTAAAGCCTATGGCTGCCTTAAATATGGCTCCCAATCAGAGACAACAATAAACAGCTGTCTCTGATTGAGAACCAAATCAGGCAACCATAGACTTTCCTAAACACCTACACTGAACACTACCCCATACATACTAAAAACCCCTTAAACAATACACACACCCTAAACTAGACAAAACACACAAAGACAACCCACCCCAACTCACGCCCTGACCAACTAAATAAATAAAAGAAAAAGGAACAATAGGTCAGGAACGTGACAATTACATTCTCTACGTTATGTTGCTGAAATGTAGCATTTACGTTTTCTTGACTATGGAACAACATTTTTTGGGGGTGGGAGGCCCTCGGACTATTTGTCATTCTGCCTGATTTATTGAGAGTTTGCTCTGCCTGGTGTAAGAGTGAAACAAATCAAATCCAAGTTTATTTGTCACGTGCGCCGAATACAACAGGTGTAGTAGACCTTACAGTGAAATGCTGAATACAACAGGTGTAGTAGACCTCACAGTGAAATGCTGAATACAACAGGTGTAGTAGACCTCACAGTGAAATGCTGAATACAACAGGTGTAGTAGACCTTACAGTGAAATGCTGAATACAACAGGTGTAGTAGACCTTACAGTGAAATGCTGAATACAACAGGTGTAGTAGACCTCACAGTGAAATAATTACTTACAGGCTCTAACCAATAGTGCAAAAAAAGGTATTAGGTGAACAATAGGTAGGTAAAGAAATAAAAACAACAGTAAAAAGACTGTGAAAAATAACAGTAGCGAGGCTACATACAGTAGAGAGGCTATATACAGTAGAGAGGCTACATACAGTAGAGAGGCTATATACAGTAGAGAGGCTACATACAGTAGAGAGGCTATATACAGTAGAGGTTATATACAGTAGAGAGGCTATACACAGTAGAGAGGCTATATACAGTAGAGAGGCTATATACAGTAGAGAGGCTATATACAGTAGAGGTTATATACAGTAGAGAGGCTATACACAGTAGAGAGGCTATATACAATAGAGAGGCTATACACAGTAGAGAGGCTATATACAATAGAGAGGCTATATACAGTAGAGAGGCTATATACAGTAGAGAGGCTATACACAGTAGAGAGGCTATATACAATAGAGAGGCTATATACAGTAGAGAGGCTATATACAGTAGAGAGGCTATATACAGTAGAGAGGCTATATACAGTAGAGAGGCTACATACAGTAGAGAGGCTACATACAGTAGAGAGGCTATATACACTAGAGAGGCTATATACAGTAGCGAGGCTATATACAGTAGCGAGGCTATATACAGTAGAGAGGCTATATACAGTAGAGAGGCTATATACAGTAGAGAGGCTATATACAGTAGCGAGGCTATATACAGTAGCGAGGCTATATACAGTAGAGAGGCTATATACAGTAGCGAGGCTATATACAGTAGCGAGGCTATATACAGTAGAGAAGCTATATACAGTAGAGAGGCTATATACAGTAGAGAGGCTATATACAGTAGAGAGGCTATATACAGTAGAGAGGCTATACACAGTAGAGAGGCTATATACAATAGAGAGGCTATATACAGTAGAGAGGCTATATACAGTAGAGAGGCTATATACAGTAGAGAGGCTACATACAGTAGAGAGGCTACATACAGTAGAGAGGCTATATACACTAGAGAGGCTATATACAGTAGCGAGGCTATATACAGTAGCGAGGCTATATACAGTAGAGAGGCTATATACAGTAGAGAGGCTATATACAGTAGAGAGGCTATATACAGTAGCGAGGCTATATACAGTAGCGAGGCTATATACAGTAGAGAGGCTATATACAGTAGCGAGGCTATATACAGTAGAGAAGCTATATACAGTAGAGAGGCTATATACAGTAGTGAGGCTATATACAGTAGAGAGGCTATATACAGTAGAGAGGCTATATACAGTAGAGAGGCTATATACAGTAGAGAGGCTATATACAGTAGCGAGGCTATATACAGTAGAGAGGCTATATACAGTAGAGAGGCTATATACAGTAGAGAGGCTATAAAAGTAGCGAGTCATTTCATTGAAATGACATGGAAACAATGTTGATTCAAGCAGTGTGTGCCCAGCAGAGTTAACTAACCCCACAGCAACCTGTCCCTGAATCTCTTCACACCCCTTCAAAGCTCTCTGCATTAAAGCCTGTCACATGCTAGCCAGTCAAAATAGTTTTCTGCCATATATTATTAAAATTACCACAAGATTTTGAAAGTTTTTTTATTCGTTTTGGTGTTTTTTTCTTGAGGCAAGTCGAAGACCGGTTGCTGAAGTCTCCACCACCTCGTCAGTGATTGGTCAACAGTAGGGATGAGAAGAATGGAGAGACAACTTGTTTTCATGCACATTTTAATCACTTGAGAAATACTGCACCAGACATCTTAGCTAGATGTAAAATTGTTTGACTAAGACCTCCTCAACAAAAAATGTCAAATTTAATGACAGATTTGTTTTAAATTAATCCTAACTATTTTGAGGAAGTGTTACTGGCTATGTTGTAGCTACGGTGTCTCGAGAGGGACAAACGTTTTTCAAGCAAAGTTATTTTATAGTATGCGAGGATAGATGTTTACTTTCGCCTAGCCGAGCTCTGCTAGGAGCAAACAGAACCTAGTCTGGGCCAAGTAGAGGAGAATTGGTGTGTGTGTGTGTGTATTCGCGCAATGCACGTACTGTAGTAACTGAGAGGGAACAGCCAGAGCAGGGCTTGAACCAGCAACCTTGTGCTTAAAGGGTGAGTGTGCAACCATCTGTGCCATTAAAGCTTGGACCTCTTGACAGAGGCAATAGTACACTCACATACAGTGAGGAGGCTAAATGTGTAGCTCTGTAAAAAAGCTGACATCACAGTCACACAGGAAATTCTGTATCCCCATGTGGCTGAGGTAAGTTTCCAGCCACTACGATGCTGCAAAGTTAGTAGGAGGGGATGGGCATCTTTAAAATGATTTGCCACGGATATAAAGCACTCCGCACGTCATCCTCATTTACCGTTGACAAAAAAAATGGCAGAGTGAGACAGGGAAGTGACGGCAGCGAGGTCCTGTATGCCAATACTTTAAGAAGTTAAATGAGAACTTAGCGAGGTGGAAATAAGCATCAGTGACAGTACAGGTGCAATGCTGAAAGGGAGGCACCTTGAGACTCAACCGGTTGCTGGCAGCATTGCGATAAGGAATAGAGTGAGAAAATCACAGCGCTGTTTATAGAAATGATTGCAGTTGATATGCACCATTGTCAATGGTCGAGGATGTCGGCTTCAATGTTGCCCTAATGGCATGTCTAGAAGCAGACCACAAGATGACATGAAATAGTACAATGATTGTTATGCAAGTAGGCCTACAATGAAGTCCCGTCACTACTGACAACTGAGAACATGGAGAGGCGAGGCACACAGCAGAGAGCCTAAAATGGCATTAACTACCATTGTTGCTGAGTGGGTGGGGGACAGCAGTAAGGTGAGTGCTGTCTTGTAGTGTTTCCACTAGATAGCACAGCCACAAAGTTCAAATTGTATATATCGTAAATTCATGAAAACAAAAATGTGTTTAGAAATTATAATAATTTCATTATTTATTTTTTATTTAATTTGATCATTTAGGGTTATGCATAAGGTTAACATTAGGTTTAAAATCACATTTTAAGAAGATCAATTGTAGAAATTCGCAGGCTTCGTGACTTTGTAACTGTAGTAACCGGTGACGACCGTCTGGTAGGTAGCCAGGTCAGCGGTAGATTGAACTGCTATGATAATCATAACAAATGAAATTCTATCCACTTCCTCATTCTTTCATACGCAGGACCATATCTGAATTGTGAATTCACGTCATTTTTAGATGTATTCTTTGCTGTTTAAACGTTAAGACATACCTAATATCAAAGTTGTATTTAATAATAGAATAGTTAGGTGGTGCTTATATAGTCCTTTTTCAATGTATGTACAAGGTGGTAACCTGTACAAGTGTTGGGTGTGAAATGGAAATGTCTTTTTTTGCAAATCCCACTCCCTCTGAGACACCCTTGGAGAATGGGGTCACAGCCAGGGGATCAGCCATTATTGAGGGCGACCCTGGAGCAATTAAGTGTAATTGCCTTGCTCAAGGGCAGAATATATTTTCACCTTGACGGCTCGGGGATTCGATCCAGCAACCTTTCGGTTACTGGCCCAACACTTCTAACTGCCAGGCTACCTGCCACCCCCATGGGTTATCTGTCAAGGGTGCTGCCCGTGCGCTCAGAAGCCATAATGGGACAGGTGAAACGTTGCGACCTCTATAAATATTTATGCGATAACGGGGAAAGAATGAGGAAGTGGATAGAATTTCATTTGTTATGATTATCAGTGAAATTAACAATTTTATAACATCGATATAACACTTATTTCTCTGAACTGCGTTGTTGGTTAAGGGCTTGTAAAGTAAGCATTTCACTCTAAGGTTGTATTTGTATACCTGTTGTATTCGGCGCATGTGACGAAATAACATTTGATTTGATTACTATGTATAGCTTTATAAGACTGTAAATGACCAACCACACGGTTTTTACCTCTGCTTTTGAGAGGAGCTGGCGACTTTCAGCTAAGCTAACAACATACACAGAGCAAGCCCATACCAGCCTGCTTCCTCTCCAAGGACTAGAATAGAACCCAAACCAGCCTGCTTCCTCTCCAAGGACTAGAATAGAACCCAAACCAGCCTGCTTCCTCTCCAAGGACTAGAATAGAACCCAAACCAGCCTGCTTCCTCTCCAAGGACTAGAATAGAACCCAAACCAGCCTGCTTCCTCTCCAAAGACTAGAATAGAACCCAAACCAGCCTGCTTCCTCTCCAAGGACTAGAATAGAACTCAAACCAGCCTGCTTCCTCTCCAAGGACTAGAATAGAACCCAAACCAGCCTGCTTCTTCTCCAAGGACTAGAATAGAACTCAAACCAGCCTGCTTCCTCTCCAAGGACTAGAATAGAACCCAAACCAGCCTGCTTCCTCTCCAAGGACTAGAATAGAACCCAAACCAGCCTGCTTCCTCTCCAAGGACTAGAATAGAACCCAAACCAGCCTGCTTCCTCTCCAAGGACTAGAATAGAACCCAAACCAGCCTGCTTCCTCTCCAAGGACTAGAATAGAACCCAAACCAGCCTGCTTCCTCTCCAAGGACTAGAATAGAACCCAAACCAGCCTGCTTCCTCTCCAAGGACTAGAATAGAACCCATACCAGCCTGCTTCCTCTCCAAGGACTAGAATAGAACCCAAACCAGCCTGCTTCCTCTCCAAGGACTAGAATATAACTCAAACCAGCCTGCTTTCTCTCCAAGGACTAGAATATAACCCAAACCAGCCTGCTTCCTCTCCAAGGACTAGAATAGAACCCAAACCAGCCTGCTTCCTCTCCAAGGACTAGAATAGAACCCAAACCAGCCTGCTTCCTCTCCAAGGACTAGAATAGAACCCAAACCAGCCTGCTTCCTCTCCAAGGACTAGAATAGAACCCAAACCAGCCTGCTTCCTCTCCAAGGACTAGAATAGAACCCAAACCAGCCTGCTTCCTCTCCAAAGACTAGAATAGAATCCAAACCAGCCTGCTTCCTCTCCAAGGACTAGAATAGAACCCAAACCAGCCTGCTTCCTCTCCAAGGACTAGAATAGAACCCAAACCAGCCTGCTTCCTCTCCAAGGACTAGAATAGAACCCAAACCAGCCTGCTTCCTCTCCAAGGACTAGAATAGAACCCAAACCAGCCTGCTTCCTCTCCAAGGACTAGAATAGAACCCAAACCAGCCTGCTTCCTCTCCAAGGACTAGAATAGAACCCAAACCAGCCTGCTTCCTCTCCAAAGACTAGAATAGAATCCAAACCAGCCTGCTTCCTCTCCAAGGACTAGAATAGAACCCAAACCAGCCTGCTTCCTCTCCAAGGACTAGAATAGAACCCAAACCAGCCTGCTTCCTCTCCAAGGACTAGAATAGAACCCAAACCAGCCTGCTTCCTCTCCAAGGACTAGAATAGAACCCAAACCAGCCTGCTTCCTCTCCAAGGACTAGAATAGAATAGAACAGCAAATGTGTGTTCCGCTTTGTCTCTGAGCCTCTCGAGACTACAAACACACAGGCACGCACGCACACACACACACGCACACACACGCACACACACACACACACACACGCACACACACGCAAACACACACGCACACACGCAAACACACACGTACACACACCGTTTTCCTAAGCAGCAGCTTCTATGGCTGTGATCTGTATTAGTATAGTAGTGTAGATATGATCACAGTATTACTATAGTAGTGTAGATATAACCACAGTATTACTATAGTGGTGTAGATATGATCACAGTATTACTACAGTAGTATAGATACGAACACAGTATTACTATAGTGGTGTAGATATAACCACAGTATTAGTATAGTATAGTAACATAGATATGATTACAGTATTACTATAGTAGTATAGCTATAATCACAGTATTACTATAGTAGTGTAGATACAATCACAGTATTACTATAGTGTAGCAGTGCACATATGATCACAGTATTACTATAGTATAGTAGTATATACATGATCACAGTATTACTATAGTGGCGTAGATATAATCACAGTATTAGTGTAGTAGTATAGATATAATCTTAGTATTACCACAGTAGTATAGATATTATCACAGTATTACTATAGTGGCGTAGATATGATCACAGTATTACTACAGTAGTATACATATAATCACAGTATTACTATAGTAGTGTAGATATTATCACAGTATTACTATAGTGGTGTAGATACGATCACAGTATTACTATAGTAGTGTAGATATAATCACAATATTACTATAGTAGTATAGATATGATCACAGTATTACTACAGTAGTGTAGATATGATCACAGTATTACTATAGTAGTGTAGATATGATCACAGTATTACCATAGTAGTGTAGATATAATCACAGTATTACTATAGTAGTGTAGATATGATCACAGTATTACTATAGTAGTGTAGATATAATCACAATATTACTATAGTAGTATAGATATGATCACAGTATTACTATATTAGTGTAGATACGATCACAGTATTACTATAGTAGTGTAGATATGATCACAGTATTACTATAGTAGTGTAGATATGATCACAGTATTACCATAGTAGTGTAGATATAATCACAGTATTACTATAGTAGTATAGATATGATCACAGTATTACTACAGTAGTGTAGATATGATCACAGTATTACTATAGTAGTGTAGATATGATCACAGTATTACTATAGTGGTGTAGATATAATCACAGTATTACTATAGTAGTGTAGATATGATCACAGTATTACTATAGTAGTGTAGATATAATCACAGTATTACTATAGTAGTGTAGAAATGATCACAGTATTACTACAGTAGTAGTAATATCTTATTTTTCTATTGATGTCTACCCAATGTGGACCTAGCAGAGACAATGGAATATTTTTAAATCTTTTGGTAATTGAATGTTTACTATTTTTGGCTTAAGAATTTCCAGAAAAAGCTAAAATTATTGTTTGTGATGGGACACACAACAATCCTTAGTACTGTGGTCTCCATATACCGTAGAATCAAAGACAGAGTGACTTAGTACTGTTGTCTCCATATACCGTAGCATCAAAGACAGAGTGACTTAGTACTGTTGTCTCCATATACCGTAGCATCAAAGACAGAGTGGCTTAGTACTGTTGTCTCCATATACCGTAGCATCAAA